>NC_090180.1:15827006-15899506 GCF_024679245.1 Pseudorasbora parva
ATAATCTCATCCACGAACATGATTTCTGCCCGAGTCCTGTCCCGATTCTTTTCCTTTGGCTGTGAGGTGAAGACGACATCTCATGATTCCGCGCTCAATCTCGGCGTCATCAAGCTACGTCTTTATTTTGAATAGGCGACCTCAAGTGGCAAAAAATTACATATTGTGGCTTTAATATTCAGTATTATTTAAGATTTTTTTATTGGGCATGAAGTAAAAATGTCAGTGATTGCGGATTGCTGAATACTTGAAGAGAATATCTTCTAAAACAGAAAATCTATATCTTAAGTAGGCTTCATCCTTTTATTGTTACTTTTTAGTATTTATTCTTAGTAATTTATTCTTAGTTTCTTTCTTCTTTTAAAGTCGTTAATCTATATCTTAAGAAGGCATGATGTATTATTTAATATTTATAATATTTTATAATATATTATATAATGTATTTTAATACTATATTTTAACAATTTAATTTAAATATAGATTAACTACTTTACAAATCATTAGACATAAAAGTTTTATTATTATTATTATTATTATTATTAGTAGTAGTAGTAGTAGTAGTAGTAGGTTTAATAACAAACACTTTGTAAGGTAATAAATATCTTCTTATTCTTATTTATGTACTTTTCTATTTAAGTAGTTAATCTTTATCTTACATAGGCATGATGATTCTACATTTTTATTTATGATTTCTGTTGATCTTAAATGAGAAATAATAATAATGCATGATATCTTCACATCCAGGTCAGTTTTACAGAAATAGGTTCATCACAGCAGCACACAATATAACCAAATCTCTCGAGTTCTTCTTTATCGCTAATAACTGTTTGGATGTGTGTGACCACATGGTTTGTTTGAATTTCCTCTCCAGGTCAAGGCACTTTACCTTACTTTTTTGGCAATGTGGGTGATCTGGTGGTGAGCCCCCTGCTGGTGAGCTGCTATAAAGGCAGAGAGCTCAACGAGAAGACCCTCACCAGTCTGGGCATGTCAGCAAGCCAGTTACTCACCACAGAGACCATGATACTGCTCACGCTACAATACCTTGCTCGACTTGGTAAATAATACTGACATGCATATCAGAACACATCATTTTTGAAAATAAGTTTTAAAGGGGTCATGACATGAGAAATTAAATGTGTATATAGCTAGTTTGTGTTGCTGTACATACTTCAGATGGATCCCAGTGTCGGAAACAAGTACAATTGAAACAAGTGTATGATTTCTTTTAATGGCATCCCAGATCGCTTTAGAGGATTTTATGTTTGTGATCATTAAATGAGTCACAGTGTAATGGAGAATTTGCAAAGAAACTTTTGTTGACAGATGAAGCATTCAGCTATTTTAGATCTGTCAGCAGCTGCATCACAAACCGTAAGTAAATGATTTCATAATGCTTTGTCTGCAAACCGTGGCCGTTTACTGACAAGCCTTAAATGAGCCGCCTCTTAAAAACTAGTGGTCGATTTGGCATTTTTAAAATATCGGCCGATAAGTTTTTCTGATTGGCCGATGTGTTAGAAGTGGGACGTTTATTTTGACAGGTGGTGCTGAAACCGCCAGTGCCTGAGAACTTCAGCACCTGATCACACAGCGCATTCTTCTGTGTCCTTATTAGTTTCCGGCAGTGGCGGGCCGTGCATTTCACATCTAGGCCTTCAGTGGTATCCTACCGGAAATAATCCAGCTCTTAATAAAATCATGACACCACGGCTATAGAAACCATTAATATTTTACAGAAACGCAGTCTAACAGGACGTTGCGTCTCTCATGAAGTGAGAATTAATTCCATTATTAAAGCAGGAAACGCAAGTAACACAATTCAACAAGTCTCCTTTCACTGCAGCCACAGCTGCGCTAAACACATCATATCTAACAGATGCATTGATCCACTCAATTTTTTTAAATGATTTGTCAAATTATACAGGAAAGAAAACTCAACAGCATATATGGTTCTTGAAAAATCTTACCAACTGAACAATCAAAAGTATGACAAATTAATTTCAGGTGAGGTTCAAAGAATATTACAATAATTAAAAATGAATTAAACACACAAACATGAAAATGTTGAAAATAATATAATACTAATTAAAATAATAATAATAAAAAATCTTAAATTTACAAGAAGCAAAATCTAATCACATTCATCAAGGAATTTTTTTTTATTTTTTTAAATAAAATGCATTATAGCCTACTCACCAAAATTGGCTACTGATTATTTGTACACAAAACATTATCAGGTCATACATTACAGTCAGTTCTGCTTTTAGCCGGGACAGATTGAATAGTGTTCCACCGTGACATGAAGCTGGAGAAGGATGTATGCAGGAATTTTGAAAATGGCTTTGTAAGTATGTCTGCGACAAAATTAATTTATTCTCCTCTGTCAGCCATTGTGGTTTGAAAAAAAAAGCTATTAAATCTACAGAGGTTTTATCTTATGTGGTTTGCTAGTTATTCTGACTAGGCTCCTAGTTATAGTACGCTCTCTGACCATCCAATCAATTGCACGCCTGCTAGATGGCCCGGTGTTGCCAACTCGAAATCTGATTGGCTGTTTAAATCTGAGTGATTATCTGATTGGCTGTTTAAATCTGAGTGATTATCTGATTGGTTAAAGCGCACAGTTTGGTTGCCATTCATTTTAAGCGAGAGGCGCCTGCAACATTGATTCTGAATGCCTCAAGGAAGATTTCTTTGACCCTGGCAACATGTGATGAAATATGATTGGATAAAAGCTCTAACATAAACAAACACTACTAGAAGCAGCACAACCTAGAGAAAAGCAATGAAATTAAAAACATAGACTTCTGTGAATAATTTAACACACATTCATGGAAAAAAATACAATACAATTTAAGTCAGTGATTAGGCCTGCAGAGAAGACCTTGCTGGCCCTGACAGCCCACCACTGTTTTTTCTCTTTTAAATATATCTAACACATTATTATATAGACCTGTTAAACAAAGAAACTAAATGGTTTGTGAAAAAGTATAGCATTTGCTTTTATATTATTAGAAACGGAAAGGCAAACAATAGTCTTTATTACTTTCTCAATTACTCTCAAAATTCAGCTAATACTCATCTATATCATTAAAACAAATCTCAAAATATCCAAGAAACATTTAATTTCACAATCCTTTCAGATTTAATCAAATCCAGCCATGAGATCTTCTGAATTGCGCATTTGTAGCCTGTATTAATGTGTTTCTGTGCGTGACAGTCGAACAGGAGAGTTCAGCTTTACTGGAGATGCGACAAACTTTAAATCCTTGATTTTAAAATATTCTGCTCTATATTCAGTTGACCACTATATCATATTAATGTCATTTACACAGTGCTGTATTTAATATCAGTGCAACCTTGTCTGTATTTGAAACAAATATGATTACCAGTGCGCACAAACCAGATTACCGAGTGCCCCTACAGTGTTTACTATACAGTGTTCATATATTTTTAAACAATTACTTTATTTGGGAAAAATACTGTTATATTATTGCAGAATCAAGAAGTTGCCATCTAAAGTATACGCATGTTTATTTTAAAGATACATTTAAAAAATATATATTTTCATTTATCTAGTTTATTAAATATTAATTCAAATATAAATTATTTATATTATATTTTGAGCATCGGTCACCCTGCTCCTCTTAGAAATCGACATCAGCCATCAAAAAACAAAAAAACAATATTGATTGTCCACTATTAAAAACAAATAATTTCAGAGGGTCGGAATGAAAGTTTTTACACACACACACACACACACACACACACACACACACACACACACACACACACACACACACACACACACACACACATACACACACACACACACACACACACACACATATATATATTGTGTGCAAAACAACATGGATAGGAACATATTAAAATAAAATAAAAAAATCCATGTCATGACCACTTTAAAGCATTAGTAACGTGAAGTACACAGCACGTTAAATACCTTATATCAAATGCATCAAGCTTAAGTATTATGCAAGAGCAATGAGTACTTACTTTATAACAAGGTGTACACATTTTATTAATCTTTCTGTCTTCATGCAGGTACGGAGCAGATCCCATTACGGGAAGAGTTTGAGCAGATCGTACTGAAGGCCATGCTGTGTGGGCCGACCGGCCCACCCATGTCGCCCTCCCAGCTGCCCTGGTTAGCTCGAATGGAGGCCAGTGTGTCAGGGGGCAGCGTTCAGGTGCTGGCCACCCACGGCTCCCTGGGAGAGGGCATCTCTGAGTCGCTGCGCTCTCTGAGTGAAACGCCACCGCAGCAGCAGCAGTGTCTGCCCAACTATGTGCTCATTATCTGCACCTCCAAAAATGGAGTAAATGAGTTCTGTGTGCTTGTGTTGGGTACGTTCTGCTGCTCTCAGAGACTTGATTCTTAGTTCATAGTTTCATTTTTGTGCATTTATGACCTTTTACACAATATTTGAATGCCATTTAAACTGATCATTTAAAAAAAATATTTTTTTAATTCTGTCATCAATTACCCAACCTCATGTCGTTCCAAACCTATAAGACTTTCAATCATCATTTGTGTTCCGAAGATGAACGGAAGACTTGGACTGGCATGAGGGTGAGTAAATGATGACAGAATTTCACTTTAAGGAGTTTACACAATGCCAGGTTGAACATGAAAACACATTTCATAAGCTGTGGGTTTTTTTGCTGTTGTTTTTGTTATTGTCTTATATGTAAAAATGCACAACATATGTAATGTAAAACATATGTAAACAATCTTATATGTGCTGTTGTTTTTCTTAGGTAAATATCAGTCTCGGGCCTTGTCAGAGAGCATGCTCACTACGAATGAGTTTCTGAAGGAGATCAGCTATGAGCTCATCACAGGGAAAGTTAGTGTGCTTGCCTCACACTTCCAAAGCACCTCATTAGGTGAGTCTCAGTGCGCAGATTTATCTATCACAGATTTCATCAACTTATCCATGTTCTCTATTTAGAAATGTATTGAAAAATCTAGACGCAAGCAGCAATTTTGAGGTCAAGCACACATGTGGTACACGTTTGAAGATGGAGTAGATTTGTGTGGTCATTGCGCCCTCTCTGGTGATTTTTAGGAAGTAGTTTAAAGCAGTGGCGGCGTTTCACAAAAACCTAGGTTATGGCATGAGTCCTTCTGGCCATACAAGAAGGACATTCCCAAATAATCACATTATATCTGAACAAAATTTGGACAGAAGTCCACTGAAAGAACTTAACAACAGACTTAACAACACAAAATCAATCCAAACACTGAAACCGCCCTATAAGCCTTCACTGTGTTCTAACCAAACAAGACACATGAGAAGAAACGATGGATAATTCACCTCCGATCTTGAATATAAATGAAAGGAAACAAAGTTCAAACTGTGAACAAATGTATTCTATGATTTAGTTGTTTTTTTTTCAATTTTATTGCTAAAATTGTGTACTATTTAGTAATTCGATATTGCCGGCTACTTATCAATGTCATTGCAAATGCAGTCAGTGTGCTTTCATAGAGCCCGCCATCACGCTCTTCTGATTGGCTGTGATTTTTGATTGATTTATCTCGGGTCAAGTCTGGTTTGCCGCTAAAAATCTTCTCGCATCGCGTCTGGTTTGGACATGGCGTTAGGCTGTTTAAATTTGCGTTTCAAAGCTGCAACAGAGCTAAAGAGCAGCATCATGAGCTGTTTATTTCCCTTGCTTGTCTGAATGCCAGGCAGGGTATGTAATACTTAAACGCCGCCCCTGGTTTAAAGGCTATAAGTTTACCAAAGAGGAATCAATAAGAAAATTGTGTTTTTGGACCAAAGCTTAAAGTTAAGTAAAATTTTTGACTGGTGTTAGTCCAGTTATTACACAGTGAAATGGACTCTGTACACTGGCGTTAAAAAAATTGAGGTCGTTAAAGGCTGATTTATACTCCTGCATTGGACTTGTGCCATATCCTCTACGCTGTGGGCTACTTGTCGATTTTAATGTGCATCCTTGTCCGCGTTTACATGCAGTTATACATGCAGATGGAGCATTTGTATCCCTGAGGGAGGGGTTCTGGCAGGCCAATCACAGCGCTTGCGATCCGCGTAGAATCGACGCGCTTTACATTTTTGGAGAGGTGCACGTCAGGGTACGACGTAGCTACAGCGTACACTCCATGCAGAAGTATTAATTGGGCTTAAGATGTATGAATGTTTTTGAAAGAATTATCTTGTGTCAGTCTGCCAAAGCTGTATTTGTTTAAAAAAAGAGTAAAAACAATAACATTGTGGAATATTATTGCAATTTTAAATATATTTATTTTTATTTTAAATGGTTCACCCAAATTTTTTAATTCTGTCATTAATTACTTACCCTCATGTCGTTTGACCCCCGAAAGACCTTTGTTTATCAAGACAAATGAAGATATTTCTGTTGAAATCCGATGAAAAGGCCTCCATTAGCACCAATGACATTTCCAGCTCTACGTCATATTCTCGCACATGCCCTGTGGTGCTTCGGGAGTTCACGTCAGAGGCCCAGACCCAGGACAAGAACTTGTTGAATAAAGTCGTTATTTCGATTTTCTTTTTCAGCACAAAAACTATACTTGTCACTTCATAAAATTATTTTAGAGCCACTATAGTGAGATGGAGTTTTAACGACGTCTTTAGTGCCTTTTATGGGTCTTGAGAGAGGAAATGACATTGGTGTCAATGTAGGCCTTTCTGAGCCATCGGATTTCAACAAAAATATCTTCATTTGTGCTTGGAAGATAAACAAAGGTCTTACGGGTGTAGAACGACATGAGTGTAAGTCATCAATGAAAGAATTTTAATTTTTGGGTGTACAGTCTTTAGTGTCACATTATCCTAGGTGTAAAATCATTCTAATATACTGAAAACCTTTCTTTATTGTTATCAAATAGTTAATACTTCCTATTTTTGTGGAAACCAGGATATATTTTTTCAGGATTCGTCAATTAACTGAAATTTCAAAAGTAGTATGTGTCTTTATTCATTTCAAATTGATTGTGGTGTTACAGGCGACAACATGGACAAACAACTGGTTCGGTACCAGCGTAAACGCAAAGACCGGGTGGTTCAGCCATTTCAGGGTCATCTCACCGAATACATCCACTCCCAAGAGGCTGCAGCCATGGTACCAGAATCAGGGCCAGGTGAGCCTTTGCTGTCTCCATTTGTCTCAGACCCTTAAAGTGTTAGTTCACCCAAAAATGAAATTGATGTCATTAATGACTCACCCTAATGTTGTTCCACATCCGTAAGACCTCCGTTCATCTTCAGAACACAGTTTAAGATATTTTATGTTTATTCCGAGAGCGTATCCAAGTGTAGGCACACTATACTGTCCATGTCCAGAAAGGGAATAAAAACATCATCAAAGTAGTCCATATGTGTCATCATTAATGACATCAATTTCATTTTTGGGTGAACTAACCCTTTAATTTGGTCGCCCAGATTTAAAATGCATTATTGGCATGTTTGACTCATTTGCAGTTTCACCTGGACACTCAAATCTTGAAAATGTTTGACTGTTGATGTGCATTACAGATCTGCTGAGTGATGGCTTTCAGATACACCCTCCTCAGCTGAGCATAGCACGCAGCCTTTTGTCACAGGTGTGTGCTATCGCTGACTCAGGGAGCCAGAGCTTAGATCTGGGCCGCTTCAGCAAGGTAGACTTCCTGATTCTGGTGCCGCCCTCCCACGTCTTGGTTCACCAAACAGTCCAGCGAATACGACTATCAGGTACGTCACTGCAGAGAGAGACTATATTGGCGATTATAGCTCTTTCCCAGCCTAAAAAGTTGACAGTCGGTGGTGGAACTTTTGATAATTATTGGGGCTCAGAACATTTTGTTGTATTGCACATATTGAACATTCAATATGTCAAAAGAAAGAAGAAAGATTTTTTTTGTTGCTTTTAGGCCATGTGTCCACCAAAGCGTTTTTTCACGCAGCTGGCTGGCGTTTTCAATTGTTTTCAATGAGAACGCCACGTTTTTTGAATGCCTGGAGCACAACGTGGCGCTGAGCGAGTATTTCACGCTCAAGCGCTGAGTGCTCAGCATTTTTTTCTGGTTGCCGAGGGTTGAATAATGTTCAACTTTGAGAAATTCTTTTTTTAATCAATTTTATAAATCGACTTTGTTCTGATCTGATTGAAAACGATGATCAAAACATAGATCAAATATGTCGAGTCCATCAAAACCCCCAAAGCTTTACAGTCATGTACCTATTCCTGGGTCATTAGCTTATATCACACCCTTACCGTATAACAGTGAAAACATGGATTGATGGAAAAATTCAAGAAAGTGTTGCATCATAAATGGGTGAAGAGTTAAGCAATATTCAACTTGTTTTCAATGTCAAGAGCACTGTACAAAACCCCCCCAAAAAACATTTAAATAATATTTTCAAAAACCTTGCCAGTAAAGGAAATTTAATGGAAGAGTAATTGCAATTAATATTGTACATTGTTGCTGTCCTTGTGTCTTTGCTAGGTGTCCTGATAGATCTGGGTTTAGAGGACGCATCATTAGCCCTACAGAAGTCTGACAAGTATGTGGTGCGTCTGGACGCAGAGGTCCACACAAAAATGGAGGCCTTCATGAGGAAGGTCAAGCAGAACCCTTATACTCTCTTCGTCCTTATTCATGACAACTCGCATGTCGACCTGACCAGGTGAGAAACGCAACTACATGGTTTGTAATAGGATCTGTCAGAAACGTCACTGAAAACATCTTAAGACCTCTTGTCTTTATTCTCTCTCTCCGTCAGCGCTCTGTCAGGGTCAGTTTGTCACGGGGAGCTGCAGGGATTGGCCGACCGTGTAGTGAACTGTCCAGAGGTTCTGGAAGCAATAAACTTGCTGGTGCTGCAGGTCAGCTGCTTCCCGTTCACCCTGCAGAGCCGTCAGTCACGCATCAGTACCCAGAATGAAGTGCACTGGCCTAATACGGAGAACCTGGTGAGTTTCACTGACCCTGAGAAGATCTGTAAAGGAATTTATGGAGGACGGATAAGATTTCAGATAAATCAGATGTTTGACAAGCATTGTAAGCAGTAAGCGTATATGCATACATTATCCTTGAAATTTGGCGGTCAGTAAGATTGAAAAAAAAGAAAAGAAATGAATACTCTATTCTGTCAGGATGAAAAGAGCCAAAAGATCAAATGTGACAGTAAAGACATTTATAATGTTTCAAAAGATTTATATTTCAAATAAATGCTGTTCTTTTTAATTGAATTGAATTTCATATTTTGTGGTTTCCACAAAAGTATAAAGCAGCTCAACTGTTTTCAACATTGATAATAATAAATGTTTCTTGAGCAATCATCATATTCTGAAGGATCATGTGACACTGAAGACTGGAGGAATGATGCTGAAAATTCAGCTTCGATCACAGGAATAAATTACCTTTTAAAATATATTCAGTTTTTTATTAAATCACTATATTATTTAATAATATCTCTGTATTCTTCATCAAATAAATAATAATAATAATCGGTAATATTTCCGATACTAGTATCGGAATCGGAACAACTCAAATGTTTATATGCTTACCCCCAGGGCATCCAAGATGTAGGTGTGTTTATTTCTTCAGTAGAACACAAATTAGGATTTTTAATGCATGTCAATGGGGTGTTTTCAACGAGAGCCACTATAATAGTAAAAAACACATAGACATACAAATCAATATTAAACACAGCGGCTTGTGACGACACATTGATGTCTTGAGACACGAAACGATTGGTTTGTGTGAGAAACCGAACAGTATTTATATAATTTTTTACCTCAAACACAACACTATGTAGATCAGCTGTCCCACCCTGAAAGTGAGGTCAAATTACAAGATAATTTGTCAGCTGTAAAATATGTTTTTTACTTTCATAGTGACTGTCATAAAAACACCCCATTGACATGCATTATAAGATCAACGGTTGGAGTTAAAAATCTTCATTTGTGTTCTACTGAAGAAACAAACACACCTACATCTTGGATGCCCTGGGGGTAAGCAGATAAACATCAAATTGTCATTTTTGGGTGAACAATCCCTTTAATGTTTACTTTTTTCCACTCTTGAGGTCTTTTCAGCTAATTCTGTGCTTGGTGGTTTAGATTAGATCCCAGTAATTTTAGAAGCAAATTTCAACCCTCTTAAAAAAAAAACTTTACTGTTTTTAATCAAAATTCACATAATCGGTTAAGCAGCTCGCATAGCAATCCCATCGTAACACATTGTGGTATCCATTCATCAGACACATTCAAATGAATCTGGATTTTTGCTATTCAAAAATGACCTAGATGTGTTTATAGATGCATTTTAAAGGGATAGTTCACACAATTTTTTTTATTTCCCCCGTGATTTACTCACCCTCAAGCCATCCTAGGTGTAAAAGTGAATTGATGTGTTTGTGTAAACTTTATAAGGTAAAACATCTAGCTTTCTGCAGATCGCCTTCCGTTTTCAACTTACAAAGAAAGTGTAACACCTCTCGCACTTCAAAACACTTAAGCTATGTCCAATGTCATTGTCGCAGCAGTTATGCTTTCTTCGTAAGTTGAATATGAAGGGCGGTCCGTCGGCAGCTCGATATTTTATTTTATATTGTGTTAAATATGGATGTTGTTCTTAGACTGGGTAAACCCAGCCTGATCTGCCGACGATTTGATTTCGCCCGGCAACTCGGCCTGGAAACCCGTACATTCATTTCTACTGCTTCTGTTACACTTTTGTGGGAATCAATCACAGACTGACTTATCCACCTGGCACTCTGTGGGCGAGATTAACATGATGACAGATAGAGAAACAATGGGTCGTTGCCTGTTGATCACTCTCTTGTGGTCTGATTGGCTGAAGGACTATCCAATTGCATACAGAGTCATTCGTATAATGCCAGTTGATCACGCCTCTTGTGCAGTAGAACATACAGAGCAGACTCCCCAGACCAATGTTCAATTTTAAATTGAGCTTGGTCTGGTTATAGCCAGTTTTCAATTCGCTTCAGAAGGCCTTTATTTATGGATGGATGCACTTTTATGGGCTTCAAATTTTGGGCTGTCATTATAATGCTTTGAAGAGCCAGGACATTTTTAATATAACTCCAATTCTATTCGTCTGAAAGAAGAATGTCATATACACCTAGTATGACTTGGGTGAACTATCCCTTTAAAGCGTTTTCAAGCAAGAGGTAAGTAAAAAGAGAAGACCATTGTTTTTGTGCTCAGTAAAGTAAAATGAACATTTTACTGTTGCATGTAACAGCAGGCTGAGGCTTCTCCCAAGGACCTTGTCTACTTTGGGCTAAAGGACTACAGCAAGTCCCTGCAGTGGGGAGTGGCAAGTCCAATCCTTCGATGTGACGACGCCTTTGAGCGGATGGTCAAAACCCTGCTGCAGAGGTCAGTCCATTTCTCATATTCACACGGCTGAATTCTATGTCTAAAATAAAAAATAAAAGAACAAAATGAGAAAGAATTTAAAGCGATTTACCTTCCCTTTTAACTGCTTGTTACACTGTAAATATAGCCTGGTTAAAACCAGACCATTCTCAGTAGTAACTGAGTTATGGACTGGCAGAGTTCATAGACAAATAATTTCCAAAGGGGGGTCACCAACGGACGATGTAGCCTATGCAGAGCGACGGAGAATCATCTGAGAAAGCGAATCTCTGTTTGCGATTTCGAGTAAGATGTTGCAATGGCTTCTGATGACTTTTGCCGTTGTCGTAAAATAAATATGATAATAGCTGGTGTCCAACGCCACATCAACATTTTTGCAAAATTTGGAAAACCTAATAGCATCTCAGTCAGACCGACTGAAACATCTCGGATTGACGGTCAGAAAACATCAAGCTCTGATCGTATTCGTTGTAAGGCATTTGTATTGCGATTTGAACGCGATTTGCAATATTTTGAAAAGAAAATAATATTGAGGAATCTTTGGAAAATTGTCTCACAAACTTTATTCAAATTCAGTCTTTTCAGATGTGTTAAAACATTTTCAGACTTGAGCATAGTTGCGTAGTTATTTATTTACAATTATTAATTTTTTTTACATGATTACCAGATCTAGTGTGAGTAAATAAGCACAGAAAGGCCAGATCCAGAGCTGCTGTGTGGCTGCTGTGTGGCGTTGTCACATGACATGATCACACTCCCCATCCTCCTCATCAAAGTAGCCAGTGTAATCCACATCTGGGAGCCAAGTGTTGTTCTTTGCTCAGGTTTTAACGAAAAGGAAAAGTTTAAATCGCTTAAAACAGACGTGTTAGCAGAGTCGGACAAGTGATGTTCCACAGCGGCATCCTGCTTCACCGTCACTGCGCCGCTGTCGTCTTCGTGTAAAGCCAGCCCCAACATTTCTGATTGTTGCCGCGATTTCGACGGATAAGTAATGGGTTTGAATGGGCTCTTTGTCAGACTACTTGCAGAGCAAATCTAAATTTGCCGGAAGTTGTCTGGGTTTTCCCAGGCTACTGTAAATTTGTTATTGTCGCTTTAAGTTAATCTCAGATTCATGTTCAAATTTATCCTGCATTGTTTTCAGGCACCCGCATTTGCACAGTATGGTGATCCGCAGCTACCTGTTGATACAGCAGTACACAGAGGCTCTGATGGCCCTTACAGCGGCCCCTTCACTGCGGGATCACGTGACCCCACAGACTCTCGCTATGGTGGAGGATCTACTGAGCGTGCCGGGCCGCAGCAGGCACGGGTGCGGGCACATGCTGCTGGTGCGTGTGCCCTCGCTGCAGCTGGCACGGCTGGCGCAGGAGCGTCTGGAAGAGGCCCGGGACAAGCTTGGGCTGCAATACCGCTTTGCAGTGCTGCTGGGAAGCCCTGTTGCGGAGATCATGCTGCCGGTTCACTTTTGTGCCCGTCTGCGGGTAAGAACCAGATCCCCTCATGAAGATGCCCTCCTTTAAAATCTGCTCTTGCAAGCTTCTAAATTAATATGGAATATATAATCGGTGCATTTCAGGCATGGAGGGGCTGTAAAAATGAAGAGTGGGTCCCACATACATATGAAGATCTGGAAGGACTTCCATGCATTGTCATCCTCACAGGAAAAGATCCTCTAGGAGAGACCTTCCCAAGGTATTCCATACTATGTGATGTTATTCTTTAAAGGATGCACAGTGCATTCTATTCTTTTGGCTCCCTTTTTATTCTGTTAAAAAGAGCACCACCTTGTGGTTACTACAGTCATTACAGCTACAGTTTTGAAATTTTCACTAGTTGTTGATGTTGGATTGATCATTGGACTGTAATTTCATTTAACTGTCCAGTAGCATTATTCCAATACATGTTTGGCTTTTTTCAAGAAGGTCTTTTTGGCGCACTATCCAGAAGATAAACTAAACTCTTCAGTATTTTTGATTTCTGAAGGACCACATGGAGATTGAGTGTGTTTGTCTGTGATTTTGTTCAGGTCTCTGAAGTACTGTGACTTGCGGCTGATTGACTCCAGCTACCTGACACGTACAGCACTGGAACAGGAAGTGGGTTTGGCATGCTCGTACGTGACACGCAGAGTAATACCTGAGACGAAAACTGCAGAGAAAAGAGAAGAGAGACAGAGAGAGGATGAGAGGAGCCCAAGAGAAACGGCAGAACATGACGATCTCCATATGGAGCTGGAAAGACCACCCAGCAATGCCAGCGCTGCTACCAGGACCTCTGGTGGGTGACACTGGAAACAAGTTGAGCCTGATTCTTGTCTTGCGTGGTCACATGACCATATATAATTAATCAAATCTTCTCTTATCTTTCAGGCTCCACTACAGAAAACGGCGTCAGTTCTTCAAGTGTGCTCGACAAACCCTCTTCGCAAAGCGACCCGTCCAGTAGCAGAAATATGATGGACTCTTGCTCCTCTCCCATTCGCTTCAAACAGGAGTGTGACTCCCAGGCACCATCCTCTTCCGCAACACCCTCCTTCTCCTCTGCCTCTTCCTCCTCTTCCTCTTCCTCCTCTCCGGCTGCTCAGAGACCGAGCCAGTCCACGCAGGCTCCACGTGAATGTAACAAGACTCAGGTCTTCCCGCGGACAGCGGTTCTCTCACGGGCGGCATACACACTGCTGGCCCCTGAGATGCTCGGTCAGCCCAGTTCAGCATCTCTGCTGCCTCATGGCGATGTGGCGTGGAGCAGTCCGCTCAGGCCGCCTGTTCCTCACAGTCTTGGCGGAGCAGAGCAGTCCCTCTACTATCGCCAGTGGACCACAGCCAGGCAGCACCACGCGGATTACGAAGGGCCGGCTGTGCCCCATCCCAGAAGACTGCTGCTGAGTGGGCCACCACAGGTGAGAAGTAGCTTTAAAAATGTTAAAAGGAAATTAAATGTATTTGTTTTGTTGGTGGTGTTTGTTAAGGCAGAACTCATTTTTACTGGTGTTTACTGGCAATAAAGTGATCAAAATACAAAATTATTTAAAAAGACCACCACCGTATAGAATATATATATATTTGTTAAAATAGACTAGCAAGGGGGAGTCTGTTGCTAAGCCATGCCCATTCACAATGACCTTGGTTTAATGTTAATTGGCCTCTTTGCCGTCCATCCAGTTTCCCATTCTTCATTTTGGCTTTGTTTTAGGTTGGAAAAACAGGTGCGTATCTGCAGTTTCTACGAATTTTGTTCCGTATGCTGATTCGTCTTCTGGAGGTGGACGTGTATGATGAAGAAGAGCTGGAGGAAGGTAAGCTTTCTTTTTCTTTTTTTCCATTCTTCAGCCATACGAAAGGCATTTTCCATGCTTCTAAATACAGATCTCTTTTTATTCACTCAGAAAATAAAACACTTTATTTAAATTCTTCACCCGATCGTCCTGCTCTTGAACTTTTCATTCATTGTCTTGAATTTAATTCTCTAGATGTGCAAGACAAATCAAAGTTTCCCCCTGCTAGTGGGCCGCAGTGGCCTGACGTGGAGGACATCCGCGAACTGCCATTTGACCTCTGCCCCCGTGACCACAAGTGCAGATATGCCAGTCCAGTGTATGCAGACAGGATGCCAAAGACGCTGAACGGTATTAAACTGCTCTTTGATTATGGCTTATTTTGCATGAAAATATTGTACAGGTATGCTTATGTGCTGTTTTGCATTGCACATGAAACACAGGGGTTAAAATAGAAAGGCTAGAGGCAGAAGTTGAGCAACCGAAGAGAAACACAGTGTCTGTAAGACTTAGCCTGTTTGCGGCCCACAATGCATTTCACCACTGTGAGCAGTGCCACCATTACAGCGAGCCATCTCCTGCCACTCAGGTGAGGACATATGTGATTGATCATGTTATGCATCAACATGTATTTACTCAAAAGTAAAATTATGGATCATTAAGTATTAGCATGTCTAGAAAGGTATATGGCTATACTAAGATATTTTGCGTGTCTGATTCTAGCTGTCTGACTGCACATTCCATGCCTTCACATTCTGCTCATCCATGCTGGGAGAGGAAGTCCAGCTGCACTTTATCATTCCTAAAGCCAAAGAGCCTCATTTTGTCTTCAGCCAGCAGGGCAGTCACTTAGAGAGCATGCGGCTCCCTCTGCTCTCCGACAAGGTGAGGCACACGTTTAGTGTACTTATTAGGAGACGCGCAGGAAAAATAAGGTTTAACCATGTCATTGATAAAAACTGTCCTCTTTTCTCTTTAAAAAATATAAAAAGAGAATTTGTGACCACATCTGTCAAGCTTCAAAAATGACCAAAAACCCCCGCCGTAAAAGTATTGAATATGACTTGTTCTGTCTTCTGAAATCATATATTTTTTATAATATATGGGAAAGTGTGAATTGTCACTTTAAAGCCACAATATGTAATTTTTTACCGCTAGCAGTTGCTTATTCAAAACAAAGACATAGCTTTTGATGCCTAGATTTTGCAGAGCTTTTATTATGCCGCAGACGAGCACGTTTGCTTTTTCCAGTCATGCGTATAAGGCTTAACACAGCACTGTTTTTTCATATTAGAAACATTATTTGAGTGTGTTAAAAGTTGTGTTGTAATGCTACTCTGTTTTTTTCGCTGCACAGTTACCATGAGACAGACAGTTATTTGCACACTGCAGTATAGCATTGTTTTAGTGGTTTTTAGATATTTAATCAAACAATCTTACATATTGTGCCTTTATGGGTGCAAGAGAATATATATTCAACTTTGATCTCACAGGAAAAAAAATTATTTTAAAGTATATTAAAATATCAAACAGTTTAAATTGTAAAAAATATTTGATAATATTACTGTTTTTGCTGTCTTTTTTATCAAATATACATATATTTTAAAAAATAACTTTGCCACTGGATCACTACATTTTTATTTCTCAGCAACAATGGGGTTACAGAGCTATTTTTAAAGAAACAAACACACATCTTTGTTGTTAAAAGAGATATTGAACAGACACAGGTACTCTCTCTCTCTCTCTCTCTCTCTCTCTCTCTCTCTCCTATTTATATATATATATATATATATATATATATATATATATATATATATATATATATATATATATATATATATATATATATATATATATATATATATATATATATATATATATATATATATATATATATAATGAATTAAAGTAAATGTTATAATTCATTTATACATTCACTAGTGTCTGATTCAAAGCAGGCAGAATGCTCAATCTCAGAGTCGAATCTGACAAAAATAGCTGTCGGTTTTTCCCTTCAGGTCAAATATCAATAACTGTTTTAAGTTATCAATTTTGGCAAATGACCATAGCAAAAGCAGGATAATCAACTGCTAGTTGTCCATTAAATTATTTTATTGCACCTCGCGTCGGGTGGTTCTTTGCCTCGACATCGTGCATTAATATCATTTAATGGATATGTTCAATTAGGCCAGATGAGAACTGGCACCCCGACTGGGTCTGGTTTCTCCCAAGGTTTATTTTTCTCCATCATGCCCTGGTGGAGTTTTGGTTCCTTGCCACTGTCGCCTTTGGCTTGGCTTGCTCATTTGGGGACACTAAAATCATCATATTAGAATGATTTCTGCAGGATCACATGACACTAAAGACTGGACCGTTCAAAGAGCGTTCTAAAAAAGACCGTTCTAAAACTGTTGACCAGTAATGTGTGTAAAAAATATATATATATATTAATCATTATTATTATTAAGACAAGTGTATGCCCCCCAAATAGCCATGATAAGGTAATTAGCTAATAATATTTAAATGATCTTGTAATAATAATAATTAGCAGTAACAAAAAAAGTAGCTTATGCTTAACAATCTGAACAGTGAACACAAGATGAAATTCAAAGCAATAAACAGAGACTTTCAAAGGATAGTTACTAAATGCCACAAAATGAAAGCCACAGAAAAACTGACCAGAATCAACTGTCTGTTATTTGCATCCCTCTTGCACTCAAGGTCAATACAAAATAAATGTAGAGATACATATGTAAGGAGCACCTGGATTCCTGAGCAATGCAAAAAGATCTGTGGTTGCTGACTCATCGCTCATGTTTTTTACACTGTTTTCTGGACATATTGCACAAGCTGTCTTAGTGACTATGCTGTTCTGTTTGCTGACTCAGGAGTCAGGCATGCTGAAAAGTCCAATCTTCACGCCCACAACGGGCCGCCAGGAGCACGGGCTTCTTAACATCTACCATGCTATGGAGGGAGCCGAGCACCTGCACATTTTGGTGGTCAAGCAGTATGAAATGCCCCTCTACAGGAAATACTGGCCCAATCACATCCTTCTAGTTCTGCCCACCATGTTCAACAACTCAGGAGTGGGTGAGTATCGATCAGGGCTGCATTTCTCAAAAGCACCGTAAGCTGAGTTGATAGCAGAGGCCATTGGTGGCCATGGTTCTATGATTTACTTAGACTTACGATGCTTTTGGGAAATGATGAAGAGTATTGTGTATTCATTATTGCTATTGAAAAGCTTGATTGTGTTTGTGACGTTTCAGGAGCGGCTCGATTCATGATCAAGGAACTGTCCTACCACAACCTGGAGCTGGAGAGGAACAGGCAAGAGGAGCAGGGCTTCAAACGTCAGGACGTGTGGCCCTTTATAGTTATGATGGATGACTCCTGCGTCCTGTGGAATGCCCATCATTCTGGACCCGAGGGCAATGGGTATGTAATGATGGATGGATCCATGGATAGTTCGTTAATTGGAATGTCTTCTTTGTCTAACATCCATGGATTATCCGTCTCTTTTTCAGCGAGGTGGTGAACGTGTCACTGAAGAGCATCCTACAGCACATGGAGGCCACTCCTAAGATCTCTCTGTATGCCATGTGTGGCCTGCGGAAATGGAACAGTAGTTTGTCTTCTCGTGCTCCCACAAGCCCTTTCTCTCGCTGTCATCTGCATGACCTCATCATGCTGAACGTTGACCTCACTCAGAACGTCCAGTATGACCTCAACCGGTGAGTGTTTGCATGTAGTTCTTGAGTACTGACACATAAATATCATTTTATTTTCGCTAACTGAGGAGAATTTTTAGTGTTTTATGTTGTGAATTATAACGAACAGAAAAGTCGAACAGTCTGAACGTGTGTGTTTGTGTATGTAGGTTCACATGTGAAGAGGTGGACTTCAACCTGAGGGCAAACAGCAGTGGCCTTCTGCTCTGTCGGTTCAATCACTTCAGCGTCATGAAGAAACACATTCCCATCGGAGGACATAAAGACTTCCTCATCAAGCCTAAACTTATGGTGAGCTTCATAATGCTCCTTCAGAACTAAAAAGTCACTTCAAACCTAAATAACATACAAAGCGCTAATATTAAATGGTTAGCATAGAGTTCATTGTAACTGCAGTTACATTATACATTCACTAGTGGATGCTACGCAACCAGTTAATAATGCTGCCATTTTGAACACCCCAATTTTAAAAATTCCGCACAGAAAAAAATTGTGATTAATCTAGTTAAAGTTTTTAATCGATTGACAGCACTAGTTTTTAGTATTTTGTTAAATTCAACAACTTGTCACAGTTATAGAAATGTTATATTTGGCTTAGGTTTTGTGGTTGGAAAAAAAACACTAAATAATTTAATTGCTGAATTACCAATTATTAATTGAAATCAAATGTGTATGCAGTAATGTTTCTCCTTAACCAACCTTTGTGAATGTTGAGATGTATTTTACTGTGTCTGAATGATAACTTATAACAGATTTCCTCCTGGTGTCAATTCTAAATCTATTCTTTTTGGGATGTTATCTATATCAAAATCTGTGTAAATAATAGAAAGGTCGCTGATTGACACTTGCAATTCAGCATCGTGATGGTTTTAAAAAATATTCTGAAGGTAGTAAAAAAGGTATTAAAAAGTAGTGAATTTAACTTAAGGATTGCTGTATATACCCTGTTATATTACACTACCATTCAACAGTTTAGGCTGTTTAATTAAAAAAAAAAATATATATATATATATATATATATATATATATATATATATATATATATATATATATATATATATATATATATATATTGCTTTTATTCAGCAGAGATGCATTAAATTGATCAAAAGTGACAGTAAAGACATTTGTGATGTTACAAAAGTCTATATTTTAATAAATGCTGTTGTTTTAAGCATTCTATTAATCAAAGTATCCTAGGGGGGAAAAGTACCACGGTTTCCTCAAAATTAAGCAGCATAACAGTTTTCTACATTAATGATAATAAGAAATATGCAGCATATTAGAATGATTTCTGAAGGATCATGTGACACTTAAGAATGAAGTAATGATGGTGAAAATACAGCTTTGCATTACATGAATAAATTACTTTTTTAATGTATTTAAATAGAAAACAGTTATTTTAAATTGCAATAATATTTCACAATATTACTGTATTTACTGTATTTTGGTCAAATAAATCCAGCCTTGGTGAGCATACATTTTTTAACTTAACTATATTATATTATATTATATGATATTACATTATTACATTACATTACATTACATTACATTAGAGACTAACATCCTCGTCTTCCTCCTCTCTTTCCCTGCAGAGGATTGAGACCCCGGTGCGTGTGTGTACATCTCAGTATGTGTGCGCTCCGGACAGTGAACACACACTTCTGTCTGCGCCTGCTCAGTTCCTCCTGGAGAAGTTCCTGCAGTCTTGTAGCCATTATCTCTTTCCTCTGGCACTCAGTAACAGCGCTAACCCCGTGCTGTCCATAGATGGTTACCTCAACCTTGGCCCAGAGGTAAAAATATAAATTCAAGGGTCTCGCATTTCAAGGGCTTGGTCATTTCAGCCGTGACTGGTCAGTAAATGAAAATAATGAATTGTAGATGCACTATTGACTGAAAGCAGCCTCTGTTGTGCATGTAAGTTCAGTTGTTGCGTTTTCTTCGTCTTTACAGATTCAGGTGTGTTACGTGAGCTCTCGGCCTCACTCAGTGAATGTGGATCATCAGTGCGTGGTCTTCAGTGGGCTGCTGCTCTACTTGTGCGACTCCTTTGTCGTTTCAAGCCTGCTGAAGAAATTCAACTTCCTCAAAGGTGAGGCTAACATTCAACATACAGGTGCTGGTCATATAATTAGAATATCATCAAAAAGTTGATTTATTTCACTAATTCCATTCAAAAAGGGGAATTTGTGAAACTTGTATATTTAAAGGTCCCGTTCTTCGCGTGTTTTTGAAGCTTTGATTATGTTTACAGTGTGCAATATAACATGAGTTAATGTTTCGCGTGTAAAAAAACAGTATTTTTCACACAATTTACTTATCTGTATACCGGTGTTTCCTCTGTCCTAAAAACGGCCTGATGATTTCCTTGTTCTATGAAGTCCCTGTTTCAGAAATACGTAACGAGTTCTGATTAGGCCAGCACTTCCCGCGCTGTGATTGGACAGCAGCTTAGCACATGTTGCCCGGAAAGGTCCCGCCTCTTACCATAACGGGTAGATACGCGCGCTCAATGTTATTGCAAAAATGTCTATATTGCCTTATCAATTTGAGCCGGAATCAGACCCGGAGAATATCGAAGAGGGTCGATTACAACCTGCTCAGGAAAGACTTTTGCTGGATGTTTCAGAATGGTAAGCTTTCTATTCAGTAGTTTAAACTGATCATAACAAACACCAACAATCGATGGTGTCTGAATGAATTGCTACACTTTTATATGCTAAGTTTTTCGGATTAGTTTCAATTACCATCTAACGTTAGTTAACAAAGCTAAACAGCGTTGCACTTTGTGTCATGAGTTACATAAACTGTTAAATGGACCGACTTAAATAATAAAATACACTTACCGGTTGTGGTCCATATAAACAACGCCTTCTCCAGACAAAGAGGGAACTGCGTCATCTTTTAAGAATAATCTTTCTACGAATCCGGCATTAAACTGATTGAGATTGAGGAAGCAGTCCTCAGCAAAATGTGCTGCACATAGTTTTAAATTGTGATTATAATTTTTCGGAACCGAGTTAACCATAAACTGTGGCCATTGATCTCTACGTACAGCGTCCGTTGGAAGGCCAAGAGAAGGGGATTTGACTCCGGGATGAAAATAAGAGCGTTTCAATGGCATGGCCACAAACACACTCTACAAAAACAACGCTTCCTATTCTCGATGTAAGAGAGCAAAATGACAACGCCCCTGAATTTGCATGTTCTTGTGGGCGAAGGGTTCGTCAACAAACGGTTTTAGTTGCGTCATTAAAGCAGGAAGTGCCGGGCTGTAGTCCAAACCGACCGTTCGCTGTAGGCTTTGAAAGGGAACTTCTGTTAAATAAAATATCTCGCTTGGCATTGAACTTTGAGCTTTATAATTTTACAGGTATTATTTATGCTCTAACAGCAACATTACACACTAACTAAAGTTTGAAAGCTGGAATCGCGAAGAACGGGACCTTTAATACAGACTTGCGGCATTGCTGCAGTAATTCAGGCAAAAGGAGCCTCAACTAAGTATTGAGTGCTGTACATGCTCATACTTTCATCTTCATACTTTTCAGTTGGCCAAGATTTCTAAAAATCCTTTCTTTGTATAATTTTAGTCCTAAGTAATATTCTAATTTTCTGAGATACTGAATTTGGGATTTTCTTCAGTTATCAGTTATAATCATAAAAATGAAAAGAAATAAACATTTGAAATATATCAGTCTGTTTGTAATGAATCGATATAATATACAAGTTTCACTTTTTGAATGGAATTAGTGAAATAAATCAACTTTTGATGATATTCTAATTATATGACCAGCACCTGTAAACTGATATTCAAAAGTTTGAGGTCGGTAAGATTTTTAAACGTTTTTAAAAAGTCTCTTCTGTTTACCAAGGCTGCATTTATTTAATAAATAAAATACAGGAAACCATGAAATATTACTTTAAACAACCTTTTTATATTTGGAAATATTTTAAAATGTGATTTATTCCTGTGAATTTTCAGCATCATTACTGTCTCTTATTACGGTCTTCAGTCTCACATGATCCTTCAGCAATCATTCTAATACTATGATTTGCTGCTCAATAAATACTTTATTATTAATATTAATTATTGCTGCTTAATATACATATTTGTGGAAACCATGATAAATAGTTTTCAGGATCCTGTGATGAACACAACGTTCAAAAGAACAGTATTTATTCAAAATAGAAATCTTTTGTAACATTATAAATGCCTTTACTCTCATGTTTGATCAATTTAATGCATCCTTGCCGAATAAAAGTATTAATTTATTTCCCACTAAAAACCCACTCATCTTACTGACCCCACATTTTTGAACGGTTGTCTCTAATCTTTAGTCTTTAGTAAGAATCTCAAACACAAAACCTTGTTTTTAAAACTACAAATTCTAACTTCAAATGCCCAGTGTAATCTTATTGGTCCAAAATCCCACTCAACATAGATATTAAATATTAACGTTCATCAGAGCTGTTATTAAACGGCACACCTCTTCCTATAGGAAGCTTTAAATCATCACATTTCTTCCACTCGTCTCGCAGGCGCCACGCTGTGTGTGATCTGCCAGGACCGGAGCTCTTTGCGTCAGACTATTGTGCGTTTGGAGCTGGAGGATGAGTGGCAGTTTCGTCTGCGAGATGAGTTTCAGACGGCCAACTGCAGCGAGGACCGTCCCCTCTACTTCCTCACAGGCCGCCATATCTAATCTCAACACCTCCATTTCCCTTCAACTGTTTGGCCAACACATGGAGAAGATGTTTTCCTAACTCTCCCCCTCTGAGAGTTTCTGCTTATAAGGAGAATAAAACTTCAGACTCTCCAGTCAGCACTACCTCGGACAACGTTTGAGGATAGATACTTGGGAAAAAATATCCAAATGACAGAGACTGTGCTGGATACAGATGTTGTGTGTTTGCTTTGTGTGTTTTCCCTTTTTTACATTTTGAAAAAGCTTTCAGAACATTGATTGTTGGCGATTTTGCGTGTCCTAACACGCAAGTACAATGCAAAGGACATCTTCAGATATGTCCTTCTAAATATATACATATATATACATTTATATATATATATATATGATCTCAGGGTTTTTTGTCTCAAGACTACTCTTCTTTCTTCTTGCCTGCTTTATGTACTTCTCATCATCAACGCCTTCTACCAAAGACTTATAAACTCCTCAAGATGGAAGCTCACACGACAGCAAATTACGCTTTTACGTGTGTAGTCTTGGGAGAATTTCATTGGGTAATCCCAAACAATGTCCTCAAGGTGAAAAGACTGTCGTAATCCAGAAAAACATTCCTTGCTCCTCAGAGTTGTCAATCATTCAAGTTCGGGTGTTTCAGTGAACCCGCAAAGTTCACTTGCTGATATCAACGTTCGCTCTATCTAAAGAAATATATTTATGACCTTCTCGATTCCGGCCTGCAACAGCCGACGTGTGCCGGATTGTAAATGCTAGTTGGTACATGCCTGACGTATCATTGAGTTTTAAAGGTCATTTTGTCTGAAGTTAGCATCTATTAATCATCATGTTTCAGCGAAACATTCCTTATTTTGAAGTAGCTGGGAATGTTTTGGAGTTGCACACTGTAAATGCCTTAAGATGACGACACAATCCCAAACTCCACTCCAAAAAGAGACTATTAATATCAGTGAAACAGGAAAGACAGTGCCCATTTCATTAGGATGGCTAACTAGCTTGCTAGCTTATATGGTATGTCTGAGATTATGAATGTTCAGAAATGGTTTATCTTTCGGTGTTTAGGACCTTTTGGATGTTAAAAAAGGCTTTGTTTACATTTTAAGAAATGCCGATATTAATATATATGACAGACTTTTTTGTCACTTTGGATTCTGGCTAGTTTTACTGAAGAGTCACTTTGAGCCGCATGTGTCACGGATCAAACGCGTTCTTTTATTTTCCCATGGCACAAAGAATCTACCTAGGACCCATTAGTTTCTCTGATTTATTTAAAATTAGAAAAATGGATCCCTTTTTCAAGGGATTGTTTTATTTATTGAACAAGCTTCTTGGACTGATAATCACTGAAATATCAGGAATTTTTGCTAGGTCAAATCCTTGAATCAGTCATCAAAAGCTTTGCACACTTCCATTGAAACTATGTACAGATGATGTATTAGAAATGAAGTAATGTAAACAAACAGTATATGGTTTACGTGACTTGCTAGAAGGAACCAACTGGAGTGTTTAGTAAAAAATGCGTCGGGTCCCATAATGATTCTGATTGTAATGATGAAGAAAGCCAAATACCCACTGGACAACCTTTAGAATGTGTCGATAATTTGACGTGCACATAAATTATGCAATTTGCTTCTCACAATCGTTGCATCTTTCCTGTCAGCTGTGAATATTCTGAACATATGTAGCACCAAACCATTTGAAATCTACCTCATAATCTACTGACCGGCTTTGGTTTAGTAAACATTTGATTTCAGAAACATGTTCTTATTGCTGTTGAGATAAATGAATGTAATAAAGTGGTATCATCAATCTTATTCTCTTTGTGTGAGTGAACTAGCCTGACAAGCCAGACCCACACATCAAGATGTTTGGTCTGGAAACTCACCATAGACAGGACTCAATCCGAGGGGCGGGATAAACGGTTGTCTTTCAAACTCCCTCTGCACGCGATAGGATAGCGCTACAACCAACCAGAGCAACGAAGATGAAACAGAGCTCGTTGATAGATTAAACATTCGCCGTATCCGGTCAGCAAAACTCCGAACCCATCTTCCCTTTTTAAGAATGACTTCAGTGCCTTTTGTTCTTTTCTCAGAGAAAAGCTTAACTCTAAGTCTTCCAGAGTCGCGGCCAAAGCTGATTCGAAAGACCGCCGTTCGCCAGCTTCTGTGTTTACTAGAAGCACAAAAACGCAACTCGGCCGTCGTCATTATGGCCCCGCCCACCAACTCTATACACGATGTGATTGGCCCGGCAAGAGTTAGGCGAATACAGCTCAGAAGTGTATTGAGAGTTGCTAGACGACACTCGCGGGCAGATTAAATTTGCTGCCGCTAGGGTGCGTCTAGATTTCTAGGCTATGAGTGAACAAATTTAGGACCAAAGAGTCCAAACGTCCTGTTTTCCCAGGACATAGACATTTTGTTATAGATAGTATTTTGTAATATAATAATTTTTCTATCCATACAGAGTGGGCATACATGAAATGTATTGACATTAATAAGGCATCTTTGAGTAAACTTCGAGTATCATTTGATTATTTCATTGCCTGGCCGAGTGTCCTCGTTTTCGGTAATCAAAATATGGTGATCCTATTTTCAACTTTACATAATGTTCTTCTTGTGGTGTTATGTAAATCAGTTAAATAAAATGACAAAATAGAGTTTCTAAATAATCTCGAGTTTCCGATCCTCAAATTTGGTTGGCTTAGCGGTTTTCCTAGATCACTAACTGCAGGAAAACTGCAGTTGGACTATGAGTAGCGGGGATTATTCAGTTAATCTTTCTGCAGGTTACCTTATGTGTGTCCCAATTCGCATCACTATGCACTATTCTAAGCTATTTTGTCGCATAAATTGTGTGAATAGTGTGTTGACTGAAAATTCTAATGAGAAAAGGTGCACCCAGATTTAGCAAAAAAAAGTGTTGAATGTCACTGTCCTTACATAATAACATTTGAACCTTATACACTAGTACATAGTGCATACTGCATAGTGAATAGTATGTCATTTGGGTCATAAGTAGTCATCGACAAGTGAATGCAAGTAATTCACTCATCTGATTTGTTTAAAAACATTCATTCAGGAAAGAAAACCATGGCACTTGTGTGTGATGCAGAGAAGTGACGATTAATACTTTTACAGTGAATATTTTTATATTGTCAAAGCAAAAATACCTTAATGGTCATATTAGCAAAATCTTTTCGACATTTCTCGAAGTAAGAAGGTCTGCTGTCCATTATCGAGAATGTAGCGATCCATAAAACACAGCTTAATATGCAGCCACATTTATTAATGACAGTGTATTACATGTAACGCGAGTTACATACTCTAATCAGATTACTTTTTTCGAGTAACTAGTAAAGTAACGCATTACTTTTACATTTACAACTTTTACTTTTTCAAATAAGTAACTCAAGTTACTTTGTTTCCCATTTATTTCATTGACACCTCTCCTGTCCCCATGTTGAAAAAAATGAGGAGTAAAGTCCAAAGGTGTTTTTGTAGGTTATTTTATTGTAGTTAATCTCACTTTATTTACCAAAGTAATATATAGGCAGAATTGTGTTAAGTCAGATTTGTGATATAAAGTCAGAATTATGAGATATAGACAGAATTACGAGATAAAGTCAGAATAAAAGAAATATAAAAGGTAATTGCGACTTTTTAACTCACAATTCTGACTTTTTTCTTGCATTTGCGAGTTATAAAGTCAAAATTGTGACTTTATAACTGTTACGTCACGGACACGAGGAAACAGGAAATTGGTGCGAGGACTCAAGTGCAGTGAGAAAATTATAATTTATTATAAAATAAAACATAAACTCAACACAAAAACCCACGAGGGGGAAAAACACATAATCAGAACTGTAACATAACTCAAAAACATACCAACAGAGAAATCACGGGGAACCGGAAGACGCAGACATAACAAACACAAGGATCCAACACAGACTGACAAACACAAGGAGATTATAAAGGGAACAACAAGGCAGATAATGAGGGAGAACAGGTGGGGCAAATTAACCAATAATCAGATAACAAGGGGGAGGGAACTGACAGGGACACGAGCACATGCTCAACATAACAAAACCCACAAGTGCACACAAGACAGGACAGGCATGTGACAATAACTCGCAATTCAGACTTTATAACTCGCAAATGCAAGAAAAAAGTCAGAATTGTGAGTTCCAAATGGCATGGTTTTGAAAAATGACTGGCTCGTGAAAAATTTGCAGAATGTTATAAATGTCACCGCACCTGTACTCAGAGATCACTAAACAAAGCAGATTATCTGATCAGATCTGATGCAAAATCTGCATGGAGATATGTTTGAACATTCTTTGAACGTTCTAAAAGTAACATTAAAAAACATTAGACGAACATGCAAATATGTATACACTGTAAAAAATTATTTAGAAAAAAAGTTACCTGGTTGCCTTAAAATGTTGAGTTCATTGAAATAAAAATTGTGAGTTAATACAATGAAATTTTTTTGAGATTCGACAACCTTTATTAAAATATTATTAAAAGATTCTGTTAAGCATATTGGGTAATTGTGTTTTATTTCTGATGACACAGTGAAACATGCTAAATAGTGATTTATCATTTTTTTTATGTGGTTCAGATAGAAAAATATTTTATATAATAAAGAGTTTCTATATATTAAACAAATTTCCTTCATTGTATCAACTCAAATTTTTAATTTTAATAAACTCAAAATTTTAAGGCAACCAGGTTACTTACTTTTTTAAGTTAAAGCAACAAAAATCAACAATTTTTTTTTACAGTGTATAAACGTATTTGTGGTAACATTTTGAAAAAACATTATTAAAGACTAGGTAACTCTATATAACGCAATGGAGTAATACCTGAATGTGTTTTTCTATTGATTTTAACTGGATTGACACATTTATATTGCCAGCTTCCATAACACAGTTTTTGTTTACTGTGCTTACTTGCTGAGTCAAATCATCAATCATAAACATATAATGAACTTTATATACAGTCACCTCTGTCCTAAATATTGTGGGACTCTGTATAAAATCAGACCACGGTTCAGCCCAAGAGATATAATGAACTTTTACCCTATTACAGCAGCGTGACACATTATCAGTTCACTCAGTTTGTCAAGATATTCTCATGATGACTGCCAAGGGTGAAAGCATGTGGGTGGTTTTATGTGTTTTAAGAGTGAGGCGCTTGAGTGAAGTATAACCATAGATTCGAAAATAAATCTGGCAGTCTGTTTTTGATGCTTTGCTACATCCTATTATAGTCTGAAGAGCCTAGATGCCCTACTTACATGCCCAAACACACACACAGTTTCCTCATTTTGGTACATCTGTGATTCAGACGTACTGTTAGAGATTGACATACTGCATAATATTAAAAGGTTGAATATTAAGTCATAACTATATCTATAGAAGCCAAAATAATTGGAGATAGTTGTTCATTACAAAAAAGTACAATAACAGATAGTAATGGTACCAGATGATAAAACCATGGTACTTAATGGTTTATTATATAACATAATGGTTTATTAAATGATAAAATACCTTAGTATTTATAGAAATAATAGCATCCAGGTTGTTTCTGGTCCAGAAACCACCCAAAAAACATGTTAGTACAATCTCAGCAAACAGGAAACAAAAAGAAGTGCCCGTACAAGGAAATTCCGTCCTTTTTGACGTCACATAGACCCATATTCGAGGAAAAAAAAATATATCTTTAGCATAGAAATAAGCTTATTTCAACCAACTTAATTATTTTATTTATTTTTTACTTAGGCCACTTTTTAGCATGTGAATCCAAGTCTTTACACTCTAAAAAATGCTGGGTTAAAAACAACCCAAGTTGGGTTGAAAATGCACCGACCCAACAATTGGGTTGTTTTAACACAATGGTTGAGTTGTTCTTCCCCAGCAATTGGGTTGTCTTAAGCAACATTTAACCCAACCAGTTGTTTTGGGTTAAAACAACTCAACCACTGGGTTAAAACAACTCAACCATTGGGTTAAAACAAATCAATTGTTGGGTCGGTGCATTTTCAACCCAACTTGGGTTGTTTTTAACCCAGCATTTTTTAGAGTGTACAGTGTAAAAAACTCAGAATGCAGGAAATACCCCCCCTTTAAGATATTTTTGATGAAATCCAAGAAGTTTACTGCCTGACCTGTCTATACACAACAACGGTATTGCGACTTTAAATGACCAGAAAGGTAGGAAAAACATCATTAAATCAGTGGTTCGACCTTAATATTATCATATCTCATGTACGTTATACCTCGCATATCTCGCGCATGTTGTCCGGAAACGCCACGCCCCTTACCATTATGGGCAGAAGTCACAACAGGGGCAGTGTTTATGTTAATAGCAAGGGTTTATGAATTCAGCAACCTGGAAGAAGCTCGTTGTAGTCCAAACTGGCCGTTTTTGTAGGCAATAAACTGTCGTAACTTTAAAAATCAATATCTCCATTTGCATTGAACTTTCAGCTGTGTAACTTTTCAGATACTGCTCATGCTCAAGCAGCAACATTACACTAGCCTAGAAATCTAGACGCACCCTAGCAGCAGCAAATCTAATCTGCCGCGAGTGCCGTCTAGCAACTCTCAATACCCTTCTGAGCTGTAAAAAACAAACTCTGGTCTGGCCAATCACATCGTGTATAGAGTCGGTGGGCGGGGCTTAACATAATGACGGACGAGTTGCGCGCTTGCGTGCTAAACACAGAAGCTGACAAAAGGCGGTCGAATCAGCTTTGACCGCAATTCTGGAAGACTTGGAGTTAAGCTTTTCTCTGAGAAAAGAACAAAGAACGGCACTGAAGCCATTCTTAAAAAGGGAAGATGTGTTCGGAGATGTGCCAACTGGATACGGCAAAATCTATCAATGAGCTCCGCTTCACCTTCGTTGCTCTGGTTGGTGTAGCGTTATCCTATCGCGTGCAGAGGGAGTCTGAAAGACAACCGTTCATCCCGCCCCTTGGATTGAGCCCTGTCAATGGTGAGTTTCTGACCAAACATCTTGATGTGGGTCTGGCTTGTCAGGCTAACATTACACACTAACTAAAGTTAAAGTGAACTTTAAGTGAAATCGAATGCAACCACCCCTTTAATAAAAAGGAAACAAATTGAATAGCCACACACACACATACACATACACACACACACACACACACACACACACACACACACACACGTTGTGTTTCCATGTTTTATGGGGACTTTCCATAGGAGTAATGATTTTAATTCTGTAGACTGTATATTTTATCCCCCTACACTGCTCCTGCCCCTAAAACTACCCATCACAGGAAACATTCTGCATTTTTACATTTTCAAAAAACATCACTTAGTATGATTTATAAGATGTTTTCCTCATGGGGACCAAAAAATGTCCCCACAAGGACAAGGATTTCGGATATTGCTATCTTTGTGGGGACATTTTGTCCCCATAGGGTTTATCAGGCCGCATAAGATTTTGGCTTCTCTACTTACCTCATGTTCAAAAAGCTCTCGGATTTCATCAAAACATATCTTAATTTGTGTTCCAAAGATGAACAAAGTTCTTACAGGTTTGGAATGACATAAGGGTGAGAAAACAACAGAAGTTTCATTTTTCGGTGAACTATCCCTATAACCAAATAATGATTTGTTAATAATAAAGTTAGGCTATAGCCTACTCATCTTCTTGGTAACTATTCTCCATCTGGCAGTTTATAATGAGATTATAATTTAGATGATTTTAGCAGTTTGCCTTCTAGTCTGGATGAGATTTAAAACAGAAAAGAACTTGGTAAGGAATGTGGGTCAAAGTTCTTCCAGTGACTGTAAACTCATCTGAGGTGCAGGCTCATGCTCACAGCTGTTCAGGCTGTACATTTGTGATGATCTTTTAATATTTTTTTTCTACAGCATGACAAGAAGGTAAGTAAATAATCTTATATTAACATATATCTGATTGTTCGCACAGTCACTATTTATATCTCATACCATCTTTAAACTCTTGCGTTACTAAGGCAATGAGTGACACATTTGTATTATATTCAGCAGAGTTCTGTTATCAGCCCCCACGGTAGAAATTCGATTTCTACTTTACAATCTCAGATATCTAAATCAGTATACACTGCTCAACGTTCCACAATGTTCTTCCATTTCGTCAGAGTTCGAGCATATTGATTTGTTTTACTGCATGTAAGGAGATTATTGGTCACCTAAAGCCTAGGATGTCCCCGGGATGTTATCCTGCCTCTCTTTCTTTGACAAATCATTGACACGGTACATCCTGGCCTGTTGTTACGCATCAAAAAATGCTTACTGGCTCCTTCCCTAATGCCTTTTATATATACATTTGTGTCACCATATCTTAAAAATTAAACCTTGATTTTTCCACTCTGTCTAATTTCCATCCTATTTCTAATCTACCTTTTATCTAAAAAAATTCTTGAGAAAGTTGTACTGGGTTTAAAGCATTGTTTAAAGCGATATTTTTACTAAAACCGACTCTGGAAAATATATGGCTTTAGTCCTATTAGATGTAAGTTCTGCATTTGATTTGGTCTACCATGTGGTCCTGTTGACCTGTTTAGAGATATCATTTGCACGGAACAACTGTGGTTCCAATCCAATTTGACTTACAGGTGGTTCGCTGTTCATATTGGTCATCACTTCTCCTCTAGTATTCCTCTTAATTGTGGAGTCCCACAGGGATTAATCCTCAGGCCGGTATTGTTTTCCTCGTATATGCTCTGTTTGGCTTCCATTTTAAAAAGTATGGAGTGTCCTTTCACCTATATGCAGATGACACTTAGGCCCTTTTTACACCTGGTATTAAGATGCTTTTTGGTTGATCGGATCACAAGAAGATGATGGAGACACATTCCTGTTTACTCCTGTTGTTTTAGTCTCTTTTGTCCACTTTCAACCACTTCTGTCCTGAATTCTTTAGGGGGGGGGGGGGTGTCTACGGATATGAGCTTTTTCAGGCCGTTCAGTCTAATGGACAAATTATGCTTGCACAATTTACACAATTTAATTGAATTTAAAAGAATTGTATTTGACGTTTGAAAGCATTGTATATGACGTAACTAAATTAATTTAAAGGGGTCCTATAATGGTCCTTTTTGCAAGGTGTAAAATAAATCTCTGATGTCCCAGCGTGTGTATGTGAAGTCTTTGCAAAATACCCTACATATCATTTTTATAACATGTTAAAATTGTCACTTTGCGTGTGAGCAAAAGTGCACCATTTTGCTGTGTCCCCTTTAAATGCAAATGAGCTGCTGCTCCTGACCCCCTTTTAAGAATAGGGCGGAGCTTCAAGAGCTCCTGTTAGCGTTTTTTCCCGGGTTTGCACGTGCTGTTTTTCATGTCCGCGGGTTGAAGTAAAACACTAATTATGTAATATTTAGTCCCTGGAATGCGAATTTTAGCAGCAAACCCTGCCAAAAAAAAAATAAAAAAAATTGTTCGGAACAAGCCTGCAGTCTCCCTCTCATTTACTGAAGCTTTCGCGCCTCGATCGCCCCCCGGTGACCGGTCCCAGTATAGCCGCCCCTCTGTGTTTTCTAATGGACGCGAGGCAAACTAAATAATAAAATTACACTTCAAAAATTTTCCCCCAAAGTTAGTTTATGTCACTGAAGGCAGTTATAATCACGATGATTTCATTTCAGGTGTTCGTTTTAAAAATAAGTTTAGTTTGAGTTAGTTATTTGATGCTATAAAAACAGGGGGTGTGACGTCATGATTGACAGCTGAGACTGACGGCTTCTCTGAGTGAAGTTGTCACTGAGGCACTAACGGACTTTTTTCGAAATTTTTGGGAGCAGATTAAAGCTTTAGCTTTAATTTCTACATTTCCATAACTGTTTATTTCACACCAACATAATTAATTGTTCTGCATCTGCGAGAGTGTGGGCGGGCTTTTGATATCGCGACTGTACTTCCTGCTCTACTTCCTGCGCTCTACTGCGCAACTCCGGTCCCGAAATCGCTACTGCGCAGACTCGGTCCCAAGATGTCCGCGCCGTGCAAGGCCGCCTGAAAGCTTCAAATATGGAAAGCGGAAACGGATGATGTCGAGTCGTCCATATTTTTTTACGGTATATGTTCGGAACGCATCCTTTTTTTTTAACCACGGAACTCCCCAAAACATGATTGGGCTTTTTTTTGGGCTAGTTTTGAGTGCAATTGGGTGGGTTTTTGTGAAAACCTGGCAACCCTGCACACAGCAACACTGAAAAGTTTAGCCTTTTATGTTCAAACCAGAGTTGGACAATGATGGAGAGACTCAAGAAGTGACAACATGTAGAACACAACAGGACTTTTTTGAATGGTTAGTTGATGAATTTATCAAGCTAATGTGGAGTTAACTATCTTTAAGTCATCGATTAGCACATTCTGTCATGATAATCTATAAATCGCTTGTGTGGGAACTGTTGTAAGATGCCTACAGAGCCAGAAAATATATGCTGCATGAAGATAGAACAGGTATAGTTTACATTTACATTTAATCATTTAGTTGACGCTTTTATCCAAAGCAACTTACAAAAAGGGGAGAGCAATTGAAGCAACGAAACAAACAAGGCCAACAACCTGTAAGAATTCTCAATTAATCGAGCACAGTACACAAACTTGGACAAACAAACAGAAAATTTCATTGGATAGTCAGGTGCTAGTCTTTATTGGTCAGGTGCAATTGGAAAAGATGTGTCTTAAGATGTTTTTTAAAAATGGCTACAGACTCGGCAGCAGGAATTGAGATCGGCAGGTCATTCCACCAGGTGGGAACGGTCCAGGAAGATGTCCGTGAGAGCGATTTCATGCCTCTTTGGGATGGAACCACGAGGCGCCGCTCGCTCGCAGAACGCAAGCTTCTGGAGGGTGTGTAAGTCTGAACAAGTGAGTTTAGGTATATTGGTGCAGAGCCAGTGGTTGCTTTGTTGGCGAGAACTAGTGCCTTGAATTTCATGCGAGCAGCCATTTGCAACCAGTGCAGTCTGATGAAGAGAGGCGTAACATGCGCTCTCTTCGGCTCATTAAAGACCACTCTCACCGCTGCATTCTGGATCAGCTGCAAGGGTTTGATAGTGCATGCTGGAAGGCCAGCTAGAAGAGCATTACAATAGTCCAGTCTGGAGAGAACAAGAGCTTGAACCAGGAGCTGTGCAGCCTGTTCTGATAGGAAGGGTCTAATCTTTCTAATGTTGTATAAAGCAAATCTGCTGGACCTGGCTGTTGCAGTAATGTGGTCAGTGAAGTTTAAATGGTCATCAATCACAACTCCAAGGTTCCTGGCTGTCCTGGATGGAGTTATGGTTGATGAACTTTTGATGAAGTGCTGGGTTGGTTGAGACAACAAGTAATTCTGTCTTTGCAAGATTGAGTTGAAGGTGATGCTCCTTCATCCAGTCAGAAATGTCTGTCAGACAGGCAGCGATACGAACACTGACTGTAGGATCATCTGGTTGAAATGAGAAGTAGAGTTGAGTGTCATCAGCATAGCAGTTCTGCCAGAAAGACTCGGGAGAATAAATACTGTGACAATAATCCATTTATTAACAATCCAGCAAGCAATAAAGTACTTTGGCATAGGCCCCGTCCGTAGCTCGCAATCAGAGGGTATGGACTCTGCATATCCTGCCTGAAGACGAAGGCAGAGGCGCAGCCGACCCCCCCGTGAGGTATGGAAGGGACCATCCTGGTGGTGGTGGTGGGGTGGAGTAGGGAAGGATTTGACTTGGAGGTGGTGGGGAGGATGGCGGTGAATTGGTGCGTCAGCATCTGCGAACTCAAACATGAGTAAGTACCGATCTTTTATACCAGAGTATTAGAATGTGATTGGATAGATAGAAGTTGAAGTGACGTAACAATTAAGTCTTCCTGGCAGAACTTATGCTAAAGCTTTCATTTCTGCCAGAAAGACTCGGGAGAATAAATACTGTGACAATAATCCATTTATTAACAATCCAGCAAGCAATAAAGTACTTTGGCATAGGCCCCGTCCGTAGCTCGCAATCAGAGGGTATGGACTCTGCATATCCTGCCTGAAGACGAAGGCAGAGGCGCAGCCGACCCCCAAAAATGAGGTGGAAGAATGCTTCCACCCGGACGGAGCCTATCCCCCAAAACAGTAAATAAAATAGACCCACCGGTCTTGTGTCCTGGAGTTCCTATAGAGAACAAGAACAAGAGTTAACATGTGAAGCATGGACATGGAACGCTGTCTGCTGATGGTTAAACAGATCTTGAAATTATATTTTGTAGATGGGAACTAAACGGGCAATTAATATCTGCTGCTGCGTAATTGTAAACGTTTTTGGCCCTTGCTGATACCTCCAAAAGAATTATTATATGTATTTTTTTTTATTTATTTTTTATTTTTTTTTATATAAAGCACACGTATAAACCACGGAGACATGGCCGCAGGGCCACACGGAGACAAGGCCGCAGGGCCGTACGGTCAGTTAGACCACATAGACGAGGCCGAAAGGGCGACACGGTCAGTTAGACCACATAGACGAGGCCGCAGGGCCACACATAGACGAGGCCGCAGGGCCACACATAGACGAGGCCGCAGGGCCACACATAGACGAGGCCGCAGGGCCACACATAGACGAGGCCGCAGGGCCACACATAGACGAGGCCGCAGGGCCACACGGAGACGAGGCCGCAGGGCCACACGGAGACGAGGCCGCAGGGCCACACGGAGACGAGGCCGCAGGGCCACACGGAGACGAGGCCGCAGGGCCACACGGAGACGAGGCCGCAGGGCCACACGGAGACGAGGCCGCAGGGCCACACGGAGACGAGGCCGCAGGGCCACACGGAGACGAGGCCGCAGGGCCACACGGAGACGAGGCCGCAGGGCCACACGGAGACGAGGCCGCAGGGCCACACGGAGACGAGGCCGCAGGGCCACACGGAGACTAGGCCGCAGGGCCACACGGAGACTAGGCCGCAGGGCCACACGGAGACTAGGCCGCAGGGCCACACGGAGACTAGGCCGCAGGGCCACACGGAGACTAGGCCGCAGGGCCACACGGAGACTAGGCCGCAGGGCCACACGGCCTGTTAGACCACAGAGACAAGGCCGCAGGGTCTTCTAGACCACGTACACTTTTTTATTTATTTATTTATTTATTTATTTATTTATTTATTTATTTATTTATTTTTTTTTTTTTTTTATATATATACCACCACCACCAGTTGCAGCATAGGGATTTACCTGAACCATAACTGGAGCTTGCTGGGCTTCGAGGATGATTTTGGTCATCTTAAATGACATTTAGGTCTTATATAATTCTCCAATGCAGAAGAGAACCATCTGCCCAGGAACTTGATGGCTGCAGTAAAAATGCCACATTCTGCAGCTGTTGGGGCTGCCCCGATCCTAAAGAAATGTCTGGTATAGAGGGAGGTGGAAAAACTGCATCTTATAGGACTGCAGGCAGACGAGAGGTGTGGGTCTGAACCCGCCTTAGAGAGAGGAGCGCCGTAGTGAAAAATTAATATAAGACTTAGCCAGACATTTAGATAATTAATCACGGAACTAAAGGTAGGATACATACCATATAAGATTAAAGGAGTTCATTGAAGTGTAGCTTACCTGACGCTTAAGACACATGAGAATTCTTAGTATTACCTGTAGATTGGGCATACTATAGGATTAGAGTGCTGAAGATGATCATCTTGACCATCATAAAAACTTGTTTAGTAGTTGTTGTGGCTGAACATAATCCTGAAGAGTGTCCGTTATACAGATGAGCTGGTCAGCAGTACTGTAGGTCTTTCATAAGGTAAATTTAAATTGCCTTCTTGATATGGGGACCCGTTGGAGAGTAGGGAAAGTGCAGAATGATTAGGGATACTGTGCTGAGAGATATTTCCTTTAACGAAAACAAAGCCCCACAGCTAACGGCAGTAGGCCTCATGGTGGAAAAGGCAAAAATAGAGATGGCGCGCAATAGTCCACATTAGGCCATGGACAAGTTCATGAAAGCTCTAGATACTAATGAAAACAGGAACAATGAGCATTAGTAAAGACAAAGAGCATACCACCACCTGTGATTGCATGAAATTATGGCTTGAAGTTGAAGTGTTGAGCTATTTTGAGTCAGAACTTGCTTGTACTAGAATATATATAGTGCCATGCACACAGCACCTTGATAGAGGAAGCAGATTCTGCGCATTTGAGCTGCATTTGTAGCAACCCGATCCATGAGAATGTCCTATACGTATACGAGTTGGAGAACTGCAGTTCTTTGCATCGGCAGTTGGAGAAGTTGAAACCATTGGTGTGAGTTCTGCTTACAGCTTGATAAACTGCTAGCTATTGGACCCTGAAAAACATGAAAAAGATAATTATGCAATTATCCTCGTTGATACCCTAATCCTGGTTCGTACTGTGCGATTGAGACAAATATCGGAATCCTGAAAACTCCTTTTACCCAAGCTAACATGTCTTTGATAGTTATTTAGATTCTCACCGACAGCTGCTGGAGTGTTTTTTTTTTTTTTTTTTTTTTTGAGATTCTTCGGAATGCAAAGTGCATTATTAAGCACCATCCGCTCACTTGCCGAATTTGTAAAAGATTTGAATATTGTTCCTGCACTGTGGTTTAGTTGCCATACAGGATGCAATCATTGTGAAGCAGTTAATTGAGCGCAGAATAAAATTAGTGCTGTATCACATAGTTGAATGCAAACCTGGCCAACCTTGGTGCTGTGAGTGAGCGAGAATCGCGTAGAGTTTAAATTGAAGCACTACATCCAAGCACAGAAGGGCAGAGTGATACGCAACACTATAAAGTTTCTAAAAAAAAATGAAATAAATAAATAAATAAATAGTATTGATAATACTAAATACTCTACTACTACTAAAAAATACAGACATTTCCAGATATAGGTGAATAAAACGGAGCCAGAGTTAAATTACCAGAAGTAACAAAAGACAAAGCACGCAATTACAAATATGCGTGTTTGATTTGATTAACTAATTTATAATACATAATTAATAGATGCGCATGTTTAAGGCAATATGAAGCATCTTCAATGAGCACATTCGCAATACTTCTTCCTAGAAAGGAAGCCATGTAAATGATGAAGAGACGTTTTCAACACTGGGATCCACATAAATTTGATCGAAACATGTATGAATGAACTCTCCTGGATGACAGGCCCAAACTTTAAGCTCGATATTTTATCAGTTTAAATTATGATGTATGGGGAACTCGCTGCTTGCAAAATAGCATTATTTAATGAGCCAATACACTGATGCTGGTGCTGTACTTTTAAGAACTACTCAGAGCACGTTAACATGTTAATTTACTTCAGCAATCTCATAATACTGAGCGGATCCGTGATTCAGCTTCGTTCAAGAGACGCCCCGATTAAAGGGTGCATGTTACTTTAAACCCCATGATTGCCTTGCATTCGTGGGGAGAATGATAGAGGCAAATATGCTATACCGTCAGTTCTGTTCAAAACTATTGTCAGTGATAGCCCGTGCATAATATTTTCAAGGCATTATGTGGTTACGACACAAACAAGCCACAAACAATGACTGATCGCTTTGCACGAGCAGGTGCTGCGTCCCATACGCGTGCGACAGCTCTAAACACGCTTGCAAAGGAAATGAGAGAAAAATACTACACCCAATCGTCATCGAAAAAGCATAACCATATCCATGCGATGAATGCTTGATGTAGTTATGACGCCAGATGGTGATGAAGAACGCAGCCGTACGTTTGATAATATGCCAGTCCTCCATTAAAGTGATTGACTGAATCTGAACTCGAGATTTTTTCGCACAAGCGACTTTTGCCGCGACAGCCCAAGGAACAAAATGACAGGCTGACATGGACTTAAACGCCACTGTATTGTACATTGTTACTTTATAGTAGGGCCGTCGATCAACCGCTACGAGACGTTAGGATCTTCAACTAACTGTAGCGTCAGCTCTGCACCGTGAGCGTCAGCATGCGTTGAATTGGTGCGTCAGCATCTGCGAACTCAAACATGAGTAAGTACCGATCTTTTATACCAGAGTATTAGAATGTGATTGGATAGATAGAAGTTGAAGTGACGTAACAATTAAGTCTTCCTGGCAGAACTTATGCTAAAGCTTTCATTGATAGGAGAAGCCGTGTTTTCGAATAACAGAGCCTAATGATGACATGTAGATGGAGAAGAGAAGTGGTCCAAGCACTGAGCCCTGGGGAACCCCAGTAGCTAGGTGATGTGACTTAGACACTTCACCTCTCCATGACACCCTGTAGGACCTACCTGAGAGGTAAGACCTGAACCACTGGAGAGCAGTTCCTGAGATACCCATCTTCTTAAGTGTTGACAGGAGGATCTGGTGGTTAACTGTGTCAAAAGCAGCAGACAGATCCAGCAGGATGAGCAGTGAGGATTTGGAAGCTGCTTTTACCAGTCTCAGTGCCTCAGTTACCGAGAGCAAGGCAGTCTCAGTCGAGTGGCCGTTTTTGAAGCCCGATTGGTTGTTGTCCAGGAGGTTGTTCTGTTCAAGAAACACAGAGAGTTGATTGAACACAACTCGCTCAAGTGTGTTTGCAATGAAAGGCAGAAGGGATACCGGTGTAGTTTAGTTTAATTTTGGTTATAACCTATGTTGGAATTTTTTTATGGAATGCTATTGCATTTGTGTTATAGATACTGTATTAATGGAAAGAGACATTACTAATATATTTATAAAGAAAAAAAGTACGGCTGAATTCCATAATTTATTTAAGACCACAAATGCACTTATAATCCATACAAGTGTACATGTGCATATATTTATTCTACATGGACACATATCTTGTATTAAAAACTTATTGCTGCACATGTTAATTACACAATCCTTTTTATAAATCTTCAAAAGGAAATACATCTTCATGGGGAAAAAATATTCTGTTGTGCTACAGGTTATGTGATGCATGTTGGTACAATTGCTCAAGACACTTAAAACAGTGACACATGCTACTCTGAAACAGTTTGGACGGAAAGCAGAGAGGAAAGCATTTTTTTTTTGACAGATAGAAGCGCAATTTGAAGCAGCACCATAAAGGTCAATATACAACACATGGCTGGGCGTTTTCATAAGATTCAATAACTAAAGACTAGTAACATTCCTCAATGAAAATCCCTATGTACAAGTATATGGACATATTGGGCAAGTATATCGGACACATTTTATAAAGAGCTTTCATTCATCCGTTTTGAGACAAACTGTTCCTGTCATTCCCACACAAATAATGACTGCTGTTTTTCCTTCTCATTTTTTTAAAACATAATTTAAGGAGCCGTTGGTAGGATTTCAATGCGCCATCATATAAAGAGTCATTTGAGCCTAAATTAAATTGCAAGAGAGCATATTTTAGTTACAAACAGTAGCTCAAGTCATTTTCACTTTTATAGAATCCTTGAAGCCACGTCTGTCTGGTCCAAGAAAACACACTTTAAACTTATGGGGCTACACAGGTTTGGTGCCCTGCTTTTAAATAAAAATAGTGCAATTTCCACATTCCTAGTCAAAAAATATGATTCATTTATAATGTTGAACTAGTCAGTGTCAAATATAACAGTAGTGAATGCGGGGGAAAAGTGCATGCGGTACATTCTTATGAAAAATAAAAACTGCAATATGATACAATCTTTTCTTGCCTTAAAAACACAAACTAACAGGAAACAAACAAAAATAGCAGTTAGTTCCTTGGGACTACGCAGACATTTAAGATACATTAAAGAAATCAAGTTATTGAAAAATTGGAAATATACCCTCTGTAAATACATACAGACAAGTCTCTACTTCAACTGGCCTTAAGCACTTCAATGTATCATATAAATACAATAATAGCTAAATCTTCCTTTCTTAACACTAGGACGGACTCAACTGATAAGGCATTGGTGCAGCACGTCAATTGCTAGAGATAACTGGTCACTGACATGCTGTGGGGTATGGAAACTATAAATGAATCCTTCATGTTTAAATAAGAAGGTAAATGTGCAACTGCACAGTGACTTTTTTCCTTCACTTAGGTCCTATGTTTTGAAAAGTTTGGGTAAAATCTATACTTAGTACAACAACTGCACACGTGTCTTCCAACATTCGCGGCTACAATCATTTCTGCAATCCGGGTCCGGGTATTTTGCATAAAGAACATGACCTTGTTTGCATTCATTTCAGGGCAATTCAGCAAACTCATTCTCAGTTCTTCAGTCTTAAAGACAAAATGGCCTAAAATATTTAAAATCCCCCCGCGCGCCCTCCCCCCAAAGTATTTAGAGATTAGTTTATGCTAATCTTTTCATAAAAATTTGAATGAATAAATAAATAATCAATCAAGATTCTTAGTTAATTTTGATATTTTTACTAATAGTATATCTTTTTTTATTATCTAAAAAATGACAAGCAAGCAATTCATGCTTATAAAACATATATATATATATATATATATATATATATATATATATATATATATATATATATATTTTTTTTTTTTTTTTTTTTTTTTTTGTTTAATTCTGCATTGGTATTTATACCATAATCTCACAAACTCCTAGAGCTTCTAAGGTGACTTTTTTTTTGTAAAAGCAAAAAATATTTTTAAATTGTAATGTAAATTTGAAAAGTAATATTATAAGTATACATCATTGTATTGTTTTAAGGTAATTAATTGTGATTTTTATAGTACATTATGTCCAAAAAGGTAATGAGAATGGGCTCACTAGAATCATGTCACAATGAAAATATATCTTCTAGGCTTCATCTTCTTTATGCAAACATATATTCTAACTTTTTTTATTTTTTATTTTAATTTAGTGGTGAAATTTGATCATTAATTTAACTTAGTGGTGTCATTTGCAATAGGCAATTAATCATGTTTTTTGGACACTCTCACCCTCATGAGGATTAATGTTGAGTAATTCAGAAATGTAAAAATACATAATTAAGAGTCATACAAAGACATGCAAGTCACTTATCAATGCAAATAAGCACACCAATGGATGGACGGATGGACGGATGGAACATGTGCAAGTTCTGTTCCCTGAATGCAAATCAAGAGATGTGCTTAAAACTACTAAAATAAAAAAATAAATAAAAAAAACCCTGGCCTTCAAGGCAACCTGTGCCCTTCATTTTGGAAATGGTTATGTTTTTTTTTTTTTGCTCTGGCTGTAGTGGGAATGGAAAGGGAGGGTCAGTGGAGATCATTTAGACTGCTGCCGTTCTCAAACACAGCCTTGGTGAACTGGCGAAAAACCCGATCCATGTATGTGCTCTGCCGTGGCCACAGCCCCTCCAGGAAGCCAATATGGCCGCCGTGACAGGTGATGAGGAGGGCCACATTGGGGTTCTGCTTGGCGGCCTCCACTGGAATGGCTGAAGAAGAACACGGATGGGATAAAGTTATGACCTTTTCAACTGGCTGATTGGTTCACTTCAGCCCTAAACTTAAATTTCGCAACCATTCAGATTTTCTAAAATAAGTAAAACACACTTTATAATGCGCTAAAATCTCTCAAGCAATCCTAATAAAACTGGTGAACTCACCATGATGGGGGGAAAAGACGTCGTCGGCTGCGTTGAGGCACAGCATTGGAACCTGCACTGACGTGATCTTATGAATGGGACTAGCGTCTCGATAATAGTCTTCATTGGATGGATAACCGAACATGACGGATGTGAAACGTTCGTCGAACTCTCGGATTGTTTTAGCCTGTGAATGCATGACTAAAGTGAACCACAGATCAAGCAAGGAATAATACTATTATATTAACAATATGTAACAAAAAAGTGAAACAATTAATGCGTTTACATGCACAGTCATAATGCGATTTATAATGATATTTGGCACAATATTGCAATTAAACTTTACCTCAGGTAAACACAATCCTTCATTCAAACTAATTCAGGCACATAATTGTAGTAACCATAATGGTATTAAAGGTGCACTATGTAGTATTTTTGCAGTAAAATATTGAAAAAACCACTAGGCCAGTGTTATATATTTTGTTCAGTTGAGTACTTACAATATCACAAATGTTTCCAACTATTTGTAAATTGTGAGAAAATTGCTATTTTAACTAAGGACCGGGACGTTTCAGCATAGCGTTTGAGAGAGTCGCCTGTCAATTGTGTCATATCTGCGTTACCCTCGGTTTTATTCTGCAGAAGCGCTTTTCTCTTAGCAGTGTGAACATGTCACAGCAGCGCCTCATAACATAATTTTAAACACACTTAAATCTATCTAATATGATAAACAGAGCTGCTTTACCTTATAATCATGACCGGAAAAAGCGGAAGTGTGACCCGGCGACTGTGTCCCGTCCTGTCATAATAAAAGTCTCAGTGCTCGCGAGCCGTGTGTTTGTGTAACAATCGCTCCAGCAGCTGTGCTCAGCTCCACAACACTCGGTCCTGCTCTGCTTTACACTACAGTAACGTTAATAACCGCATCCATGAACATGATTTCTGCCCGAGTCCTATTTTCCTGCGGCTGTGAGGTGAAGACCACATGTCCCAAGATACTGGGCTCACACTTTGCGTCATCAAACTACGCATTTGTTTTGAATAGGCGCCCTCCAGTGGACGGAAAGTAGCATAGTGCACCTTTAAACTATGTGGTCTACGACAATTTTAATCACAAAAAACAGGTATGTTAACCCCTCAATTGCACTATTACCGCTCTGACTAAAGTGTGTATGTGTGCGGACATATAAGGATGCCATGTGTTTGTTCACACAACTTCATGAATGAACTCCATGACATTATTCTGAACTTTTCTTTCCTCCAAATTGCTATCCTCTTATCAACTTATCTCGCTGTTCCATATCTTTACCCAGACGGCATGAAGAACATGACGACAGCGCAGGCAAATCCGGCATTGCGACGTTCATCACAACGCCGAATAATATCCAGTACGCTCATAAATATGTACTCTGAATTTGATGTGAGTAGATTAAAACAATGGCCGGTAACATGCATTCTGTATTCCTATATGAGTGTGGTATATAACCATACTTATTAGAGAATATTATAATCATAATAATGAAAATTGGATGTAAACTAGAGTGAAGAGTTCTGCTCTTGTCATGTAAACATCTTACCGCGATTAAGACCTCACTCTGATGATTAGAAATAATCGCATTATTGGTGCACATGTAAACGTAGGCAATATTGAGTACGATCTGAATGAATGACTCACCTTCATCACATGGTCTATATCATATTTTTGTTCAAGAATGGTTCTGTGACTGTAAAAAAGAAGAGAGGAAAATGTCACAATGAGTTTTAGGATAATCTCCATAGAAGTATTCATAGCTTTCATTCATAATTAGGACATTTTTTAATTAAAGGGGACCCATTTTTACAAGATGTAATTTAAAGGGTTACTTCAGCGATTAGCATATGGCTTTGTATCAGTAGAAACCCTGGAGTATATTCAAATGATTGTGCTTTCCCCCCTCATATCCCCCTGAGACAAGAGATTTATGCATTTTATTTCTGGAAAAGTTCCTCCTATGATGCAAATTGACGATATTTGCATCATAGGAGGAATGTTTGCCCAAAGGCTAAAGACTACAGCCAGCAGAGGGAGCCATTTCCGCATGTTTTGAACCCGCGCATGGGGGATGGGAGATTACACTCAGCTTGCAGGGAGAGCTCAGCTCACAGCTACAGGCACTCATTTAAACGGAGCTATGGTGAGCAATGTAAGTCTTCTAACTTCTCAAATTAATTTCTATGAAAGTTAAGCTTGCAAAGGCATGAACTGAAACGCGCCAGACTGAACTCGCGTTGTGAATGTATGCCACGAGTGTAGTCACGATTACCTCAGCTCTCATCACTCGTGCAGTTAGTGCTCAGTGCTGTGAGACTCGCGCGGTGACTCACTCATTATATTAAACAGACACGTTTAGTTTTTAATTGTAGTTTCTTCTCTAACTCCGTCACAGTAATCAAGTTGGTGGCTTTGGGAATGGCCTCACAGGGCAGCGAAGCATTCTGGGAATTGTAGTCTTTCATCCCCATGGGACAAAACGTCTCAGGTTACGTATGTAACCCTAGTTCCCTGAGGGAACGAGACGCTGCGTCGAAACGCTGTGAGAACGCCTCTGCGTTAATGCGTCGTGAAGCGCCTGTAGAACCATTCCATCGGAAAAAAGATCGATCGTCGCCGACGTGATGACGTCGCCGACGTGATGACGTCATCAACCGGAGACTATAAAAGGTCCGCGAACACAAACAGGAACTAGCTTCTGATAAAGCCTGAAGTAAGTGATCACGGACACGCCGGGAGTATGGCAGAGCGACGCAGCGTCTCGTTCCCTCAGGGAACTAGGGTTACATACGTAACCTGAGACGTTCCCTTTCGGGGAACTCGAGCTGCGTCGAAACGCTGTGAGAACGCTTATACCCACATCGCCATAGGACCAAGTGTCTCGTATGTGTGAAGCCGAAGCGCACACGGTTACGAGAGTACCTGTGCCCCAACTGTAGATGCCAGGTCTAGTTCATAGAACCTGACGAAAGTTAAAGGAGACGACCATCCGGCCGCGTTTACAAATATCGTGGAGGGACGCCCCCGACAAAAGTGCTTAAGAAGCAGCCATACCCCTGGTTGAATGCGTCCGGACAGCCAGTGGAGACTGCTGCCCGGCCGCCTCATAAGCAAGTGAGATGGCCTCAACCACTCACTTGCTCATCCTCTGCTTAGATACTGGGGCCCCTTCTTAGGGGGCCCGAAACAGACAAACAGCTGATCAGTTTTCCTCCACAGGGCAGCTCTGTGGACATAGTATCTAGTGCTCTAACAGGGCACAGCAGATTAATCTTCCTGGTCTGACGTCGTGAAAGGAGGAGGACAGAATGCTTGAAGAGTAATGGGGCCCCGTGGGCTCGTAGGAACCTTGGGGACATAACCCGGCCTGGGATGAGAAAACCCCGGCGCAAACTCTAGACATGAGTGCATAACAGGCCTCAACCTTAAAGTGCCACGGAGGAAACGTGTAATCAGAGGGTGTCTTCCCAAGACACTCCACCCAAAGGGACGTGGACGGCACCCAAGGCCGCCACGTACGCCTCTATTGTGGAGGGGGTCAACCCTGCCGAGAACCTCGCCTGCAGAAACTCCAGCACTGTACCAACCGGGCAGTTAACTGGGTCCCACTGGCGTTCTCTGCACCATGCTGAGAAAAGTTTCCCTTTCAGAGCGTACAGTTTCCTCGTGGACGGAGCTCTGGAGTGAAGGATGGTCTCTACGACCTCGGCCGAGAGACCTTCCTCTATGAGCCTAGCCCCCTCAGAGGCCAGGCCCACAGTTTCCACATCTCTGGGCGTGGGTGCAGGAATCTCCCGCCCGCCTGAGAGAGTAGATCCCTCCTGGTCGGAATCTCCATCGGAGAGCCTTCCAGGAAAGATATCAGGTCCGAAAACCATACTCGGGTCGGCCAGTACGGAGCCACTAGGAGTACCTGGGCCCCGTCCCGGCGTACCCTCTCCAGAACTCCTGGAAGCAAGACAATCGGGGGGAAGGCGTACAGAGGTAGCCTCGGCCACCCCTGTACCATGGCATCCACCCCAGCGGGGCTGGATGGGTCAGAGAAACTACTGCGGGCAGTGAGAACTCTCCGCCAAAGCAAATAGCTCCCATATACCTTCCATAGGAGCTCCACCACTTCTGGGTGGAGTCTCCATTCCCCGGGCCTCGGCCCCTGCCTCGACAGGCTGTCTGCTTCCTGATTCAGGACCCCCGGGATATATACTGCTCTGACTGACAGCAATTTCCCTTGGGCCCACAGGAGGATCCGATGTGCCAATTGTCCAACGGACGGGACCTCAGACCCCCCTGGTGATTATATAGACGACCACCGATGTGTTGTCTGCACATGGTGGCCCCTTGAGGTCGGGCAGGAACTGTTTCAATGCAAGAAACACTGCGAGCATCTCTAGCCGATTTACGTGCCAGTGCCGCTGATGTTCCTGCCATAGACCCTGGGATGAGCGACCACTCATGGTCGCCCCCCCAGCCCGTGAGAGAGGCATCTGTCGTTAGCGTTACGCGACGAACATGAGCCCCCAACACGGGACCCTGAGCGGGTTTTTCCACATGACCAGAGCACGTAGGCATCGCCGCGTGACTTTGATCGTGCGGAGCGGATTTCCCCTCGGGGAGAACCCTTTTGTTTTGAGCCACCACTGCAGTGGCCTCATGTACAGTAGGCCAAAAGATATCACGTTGGACGCTGCTGCCATGAGACCTAACAGTTTCTGGAACCGTTTCACAGTGACGGCTCGGCCTAGCTTCTGTTCTTTGGCGGCTGCCAGGATCGATGCTATGCGTGTTGGCGATAATTGCGCCCGCATAATTACCGAGTCCCAGTTCACACCTAGAAAAGTGGTTCTCTGAGCCGGAGAAAGCACACTCTTCTTGGCGTTCAGCCTCAACCCCAGCTTCGACATATGGGCGAGAACAGCATCTCGATGCTGAACCGCCATCTGCTCTGTATTCGCTAGAATCAGCCAGTCGTCGATATAGTTCAGTATGCTGATGCCCTGTAGACGCAGCGGCGCCAGAGCTGCATCCACACACTTGGTGAACGTGCGGGGTGACAGTGCTAGACCGAAGGGAAGTACACGATATTGGTATGCCTCTCCCCCGAAGGCAAACCCCAGGAACTTCCTGTGATGTGGAAGGATGGAGACATGAAAATACGCATCTTTGAGGTCTATGGTGACAAACCAATCCTCCGATTTGACCTGCGCTACAATCTGTCTGAGTGTAAGCATCTTGAATTTGAGCTTGGCCACCGAGCGATTCAATAGCCGCAGATCTAATATCGGGCGTAAGCCCCCATCCTTCTTCGGCACGATGAAGTAACGGCTATAAAAGCCAGACTCCCTGCTGGGAGGGGGAACCCTCTCTATAGCCCCTTTTTGCAGGAGTGTCTCTACTTCCTGTGCCATTACCAGAGCCTGCTCCGGGCCCACCTCTGTAGGTAGGACACCGCAGAAAGGAGGTGGCCGACTTCTGAACTGAATGGCGTACCCCTTTTCTATTATCTGCAGGACCCACTGAGATATATTCGATAGACGTTTCCACTCGTCTAGAAAATCTACTAAGGGAACCAGCCTCTCGAGGCTGGCCTCTGGTGTATTTTGAGCAACAAGCACAGTGCCCTGAAGCGGCGGACCGGCAGGGAACGACTGACTTGACTGCTCGGGAGCCCCCCGAAGGGGGAGCGGACCACCCTCGAGTGGCCCGCGGGGACCGTCTGCGCCCCGGCATTGCGGCGGGGTTGGCAGCGCGGCCCCCAGAGGGCGCTGCAGGACAACGGGTACCGTAGGCAGAGGTAAACACCGTTTCCCTTCGGAGGGGACTACCCTCAGCGTCCTTTTGTTTCCCCTGCCCTCCGAGGAGGGGGCGGACCACCCTCAGGTGGCCCGCGGAGACCCTCTGCGCCCCGACATTGCGGCGGGGTTGGCAGCGCGGCCCCTTGAGGGTACCGAAGGAAGACGGGTACCGTATGCTGAGGTAAGCACCGTCTTCCCACGGAGGGGAAACTAAGGGAAGCAGCCTCTCGAGGCTGGCCTCTGGTGTAATTTGAGCAGCGAGTGCAGTGCCCTGAAACGGCGAACCGGCAGGGAACACCTGACCTGACTGCTCGCATGCCCTCCGAGGAGGGGGCGGACCACCCTCAGGTGGCCCGCGGAGACCCTCTGCGCCCTGACATTGCGGCGGGGTTAGCAGCGCGGCCCCCTGTGGGCACCGAAGGAAGACGGGTACCGTGTGCTGAGGTAAGCACCGATTTCCTTCGGAGGGGAAATGCCAGGGACGATGCAGCTGAAGGCGAGAGATAGCTCGCAAGCGTCTCTTCGATCTTCGGCATCGCCCCATAACCATAGTGTCTCAGCCCAAATATATTACTATATGCAGATGTATGTGGGCTGAACACTCTATATGATACCGCTTGTTTCCTCCATGACCTAGACACCTCGGTGTGCAGGTCAGGGAAGAATGGCAGGACGTTGATGCTTTGCACGAGAGGGCAGGAATCGCTCATCTAATTTCGTTCTCTCTGATTTCGATGGGATTCAGATATTTCAGCCAGCCAGTCATTTCTTATTTTTATATTTAACCTGGCCACAGCTCTCGTGAGAACCTCAACTCACTAGCGGGTGACTGAAGTGGCGAGTCTTCAGTCGCGATGCTCTCAACGTCCATCTCCTCAGAGCTGGATAGTTGGAGCACCGGTGCCCCGTCCAGGGAGGAAGAGACCGCAGAGCGGGCTTCCAAACCCCGAGACGAGACACTGGACGATACAGGTGAGGGCTGAGATAAGGCCGGGCCCGTCTCAAACCCCTCTGAAAAGTCCACTTTTTTTTTTTTTTTCTTTTTTTCGCAGGGGACTGAAGTGGCGAATCTTCAGTCGCGATGCTCTCAACGTCCACCTCCTCGGAGCTGGATAGTTGGAGCACCGGCGGCTCTCTCGGGGGGGAAGAAACCGCAATGCGTGCTTCCAAGCCCCGAGAAGAACCGCTGGATGGAGCAGGTGAGGGCAGAGATAAGGCAGTGCCCGTCTCAAACCCCTCTGCAACATCCAATTGTGAACCCCACGACTGCAGCCTCCGCTCTGCCTCGGCAGCAGCGGGACCAGAGCCGCGGGGAACACGAGCCGAGGCACCCTCCTCGAAGAGTGCCCGGCGGGAGCGCAGCGTTCTCAGTGGCATACGCTCACAGTGCTCGCAAGCAGCCCCCTCGAGGGCTGCCTGGGCATGCTGCGCTCCCAAGCATGCAACACAGAGAAGATGTGTGTCCCCGCCCGTGATGTAGCGTGGGCAGGGAGGAACACACTTTCTGAAATTGCTGCTTTCACTCGCCATTTCTATCTATTTTATTTTCTCTTTTTTCTGTTAATATATGAAATATTTAACAAAAGGGTGGAAAATCTCTGATAATAGACAGACAAAAACACCAAATAGACAGACAGGTTCACACAGATCGCTTACTGAAGGCACAGAAGCTGGTTCCTGTTTGTGTTCGCGGACCTTTTATAGTCTCCGGTTGATGACGTCATCACGTCGGCGACGTCATCACGTCGGCGACGATCGATCTTTTTTCCGATGGAATGGTTCTACAGGCGCTTCACGACGCATTAACGCAGAGGCGTTCTCACAGCGTTTCGACGCAGCTCGAGTTCCCCGAAAGGGAAATACATTTTCTGTCTTTTCTCGGTCTAGAAGGCACCAAATTCAAAAATAATTTCACATTTCTACTGCATTGATGACCCAGTTTAAATACAGATTCATCTTCCCAGCGCTGAAGTACCCCTTTAAGTCTCAGGTGCCCCCAGAATGTGTCTGTTTCAGCCTAAAATACCTCACAGATAATTTATAAATCCATGTTGTAAATACCCATTTCTGACTACAGTCAAGAACAGAAATACATTTCTTACATATAGCTCCTTTAACAGTGGCACCTTTTTGGGTAAATATTGGTTAAAATTCTATTATTTTCACTATTTTTATAAATTATACTACTTTTAGTGCTAAGGATTTTTTTAAATTTACAAAGTACTACGACTGCCCCGGTAGAAATGCATTGTCCGGACCTCAGCTGGGAAGAAAATTTAGAGACCGGACCTCTTGGAACTTTAATTAATGAATACCCCTGGCCTGGGGCCTTTGGCGTGGAGCTGGTCCATATATGCAAGTCTACCAATCAAGATGGCAGCAAAAGAATAGGCTCTTTGTCCATTAGATATATACAGTAGATGAATTGTCAATGTCATCGTTTTAAAGCGGGTCCCACCCTCTGATTGTACGAAGAGATATAGTATGGTGAACAAAATGCAAACATTTTACAGCTCACAGCCATTCAGTAGTACCTTGGTATGTATTAAACACCATTACTGCACCATGGTACCACCAATGGCAATTTTTTTTGCTGATAAGCTGATTAAGATTTCATTAAAGTAGAATAAGCCTCATATGTGCAACGTGTTCTTTTAATTTCTAAGTCCTGTTCTGAAACTCTGTGTATTTCAGCAAAATGCATAATAAATGTGGTTTAATCTCATTTTGCCCATTTGGCAACACTCATAAAGAGATCAGAACCAAAAAGGGAGGCATTTGGGGACAATGTCCTCTGTTACGGCACTACACACACTAGACTACGGTAAATTAAGCCGGGCTTATCCCCCTCTGACCCCACTGACCGGTCCACGGATGCCTGCAGGCAGCTGGTGAGGTAGGAGTTGAAGAGGAAGCGGTCCAGGGGCTTCTCCAGTGAAGCTGTGCACTCGAACACATCCCAGCCTGCTGAGAAAACCACCACACCCTTCAGACGCACCTCAGAGCCTTTCCGACCCAGGTAGTTCGCCAGCATCATCCTGTCAGGTGTCATGATATGAGATTTTAGTGACATGATATCAGCACATCGGCTAAAACATGCTCATGCAATCGTGAGTTTTAATGTATCCAGGAACGCACATCACACACACACACACACACACATTGTTTTTTCATGTTTTATGTGGACATTCCATACACATATATATATTTTTAATACTGTACAAAGTATATTCTATCCCCTAAACCTACCCATCACAGAAAACTTTCAGCATTTTTACGTTCAAAAAACATAATTTTCTCATAATTCCCCCAGCATAGGGTTTACTAGCACCAGCACTCATCAACCACACACACACACACACACACACACACACACACACACACACACACACACACACACACACACACACACACACACACACACACACACACACACACACACACACGGTGACTGTGATTTCACCAAGTACATCATGTTCCTAGATCAACATAACAGCTTTGCTGATCCTAGAACAACATTCCAATCAACCTATCAGATTTGAGGGAAATGTTTACAGTTTATGACACATTTAAGCTTACAACCAGTGCTTCTACATCAGTGCTATTCACCTATCATTTCCTTATGATTTTAGGGATAACTTATGGGTAGGTTTAGGGTTTAGGGGTAGGTTTAGGATTACATTTTCAAATGTTGTTCCAGGATCAACACAAATTAAATATCTTACTTGGCAAAATCGCTGTACCTTACTTGGTAAAATCATATACGTATATTTATATATATACACAGCTGCTACATTTTTGGGCATAAGCTGTGTAAAGCTGACCTTTTTCTTTCTGTAAGACGGAGAGGATTAGGGCAGTAAACTTGCTGACTCAACTTTTACTTAGAAGTCTAGGTGAAATGAAGCTGTGGAAGAGTCTAGGAGCTGAAATTTCATCTGCATCACATGACGGGGAAATAAATACATGAACAAATCATGAAGCGGGAAAATTGTATAATATAAGTTAGGAATTTATATATATATATATATATATATATATATATATGTGTATATATGTGTGTACCGCAGTTTCCACAAAAAAATATTAAGCAGCAAAACATTGATAATATAACATGTTTCTTTTGTCCGGTCATTTACACGACAGCGTGTAATTTTTTAAGACGGGTAAAAACTGCAAGTTTTTGAAAATTATTCCGTTATCGTCTGTCTCCGTGTAAACTAAAAAAATCACGAATGTGTGAAAACGGTGAGGTCATGCGCATGCGTATTACATGTCAAGTCTATAGGCGTGCAGTGTTTCTTTACAAAGGGGCATTGCCAACTACTTGCCTGGCAGCAGAACACAGTGTTTTTAGTTGCTTTCGCAGATCCGCATGAACATGGATCGTTTTGACAGTGTTGTCGTCTATAAACGCAAAGGAAAAACGTTTTCTGTTTGTAGTAAATTATTGTCGTGTAAACGTATACTTAAGCCCAATTTATACTTCTGCGTCAAAGATATGCCGTAGCTATGCCGTTGGCTGTTTGTTGCACACAACGTACCCTGATGTGCACCTCTCCAAAAACTTATTTGCAGCAGTATTACTTTATTTTACAAAACAAAATGAAAAATCCACAAAGAAGTTTTTTAAGAGTAAAAATCGTGACCGTTTTGCATTCCAACACGACAATACTCAACACTGAACTAAGGAAACTGAGGGCATTATATACGCAGATAAACGAAGACTAAAATAAGACATGGTTGATGGCAATCAGTTACTATCTACAAACTAGGGAACCTAGAACAAAGGAAACAGGAACTAAGGGAATAAGAGGAAATAAGAACATACAGACTAAGGGCGTTTTCACACCTGAAAGTCCGCACCAAGGTCTGAACCAAAGTTTGTGTTTGGGCATTTGGTTCTTTTTGGTTTGCTTTCACATTGCAGTTATGTCAGCACACCAAAGAACTTTACATGACGCACTGGCGTCCTGTCGTCATCATCTGTGTTCTTTTACAGCTCTGAAAAAAATCTAGAGACCACTTAACATTGATTTCTCGTAATTTTTTTTCCAGAGCTCTATATATTTTTGGTGCATTATTGTATTTAAACATTCAGTTATACTAAAATAGTTCTTAAAGCTGTTATGCTATGGCAACACTTTTTTGTGCAACTTATTTCAATACCGTGATAATAATATCGTGTTATCGTATATCGTGATAAAACGTCAGCAATTAATCGCAACATGAAAAATTGATATCAGCACATGCCTAGTCCAGACCGAGACTACCTCTTTTCGTCGGACAAAATTTCGTCTGTTTGGTCCGGACCATGGTCCGAGGGAGGCTTCACACCTGTAATTTTGGTTCGTACAAAACTGAAAAGTCCGAAAATCTGGACCAAACAAGGTAGGTGTGAAAGCACCCTAAGAGTAACAGAACGTGACAACAATAAAAAAAAAAGGAAACCAGTTATTTTAAATTATAATAATGTTTCATAATATTACTGTTTTTACTATATCTTTGATCAAATAAATGCAGCCTTGGTGAGCACAAGAGAGACCCCAACATTTTAAATGGTACTATATTTTACATAGGCAACTGCATGCTAACTTTCTACTTAATTAAAGGCGCTATGCAGTTTAGATCAGTGGAAAAATAGAGCTACAGTGTCCTGGTATGTGTGATCACAGTAGCTGTAGGATAAATGTGTAGCACAGTAGGGCGGGATAAATGTGTGTGTGTGTTAAACTCACCCGCCCATAGAAACCCCAGCCGCCATGAGCGGAGCTTTGTCAATGGCCCGCTGGACATGCTCAATGACCATCTCCAGATCCTCTGTGTTGGCTGCACAATAAGTCCTAGGCGTCTACAGCACAGTGGACAAAAGTTATAAGACCCATAATAGAGCACATATCTTTGAATATAGATGCAAAACAAACAAACGCAGTGCAATGCAGTGTTAACAAAATAAACACCAAAGCCCACATGATCCATATTTGTACTTATGGAATATTACAACCTTAGTGCATGAATGTGATTCATATAAAGCATGAACATTATTTCATAGCACGGACAAGTCAATATATAAAAAATGAACTCCTAAATCATTTTTTTTCTCAATTAGAATAACATTTTACTTTAATTGAAAAGCATCTGCTGAAATTTCAGAAGAGTTTGATATTTTATTTAAAATAATGTAAAATAGAATATAATATAGCCTGCAATACGTAATATGTTTGGTTTATTTTATGCCAAAGAACTTATTTTGTAGTAAGTGCACTCAATGGCAAACCAATATCAGACTTTTTAAGGTGATATACTTACAACATTATACATGTATTTACTATAGTAATAACAGTAAATTATGTATAATTACAAGTAACTACCATAAACCAAACCCTAACCGTAACTCTACTTCTAAGTACATGTAGTTAATTAATATTACTCAGTATCAGTAAGGTCAAAATATAAGGTAAAGGTAAGGTGAAATTTGAAGTATTATTAAAGAATAGCAATGAGATTTACTGATTGTTTATTGTGATGCATTGATAGTCTCTGACTAATTATATTTTAATTTAATAATAAAAACGTTTAAAACTTAAGTGCTACTCGAGGGAAATATAAGTTAATATTGTGTATTTTTTAGTATTATTTATTTTCAAAATAATATTATATATATAGATAGATAGATAGTTAGATAGATAGATAGATAGATAGATAGATAGATAGATAGATAGATAGATAGATAGATAGATAGATAGATAGATAGATAGATAGATAGATAGATAGATAGATAGATAGATAGATAGATAGATAGATAGATAGATAGATAGATAGATAGATAGAGATATTTATAAATTGTGTGTGTGTATATATACTTTTTTTTTTTTTTTTGGTTGTCCTTCAAACTACAGAGGTCAAGATTATTTTCATGGTACACCGGCACTCATAACATTTTAAGCCTCATCTAATTGCAAAACCACACATGAATTCCAGCAAGTTTTATGAGTCAAAGAAAAGATTTGATCAGCGCTCTCGTTTACAGGGTGTGTTTGGTGAGTTTTATGTAATCAATGTCTTTTAAATGACTTTACTTACTTTTTGCTAATATTCATAGTGACAGCAGTGTGTGCAACCTCTACCATAGCTTAAGTTTTGGAATAAACTGAACAAGGCAAGCTGAAGTATTGTTTTTTAAATTGAACAGAACAAAGAAGAGATAAAACAATTATTCTTACCAATAACTTTTCACCCGATACACCTCTGTTATTGAACACCACGCATCTGAAATACATAAAAGAGGATACATAAAAAGATTCAATTTGACAGGAAACAAAGGACAATGAACCAGAAAAGAACATGACTGTTGCTAAACTGAAATACAAATAAAAGCTACATAGAAACTTAAGGAGGGAAAACATTTTTAAAAGCACAATCAAACTTAACCCAACTAATAAAAAATAAAAAAAGATACATAAAAAAACATATTAATTATTACTATATTATTTATACCAATATAAATAGTGAAAAGACACCTATTAAGGCAAGACAACAGGCAAAAAAATGCATTGTTTTTTTCTTCATTTTTGTCATGCACTGGTCAGTTTTAAGATTTTGGGCCATTTGGTTTTGTTTCAACAAAACTAAAAGTGTTGTTTCAAACTAATGGAAAGAAAAGAAAATAAACTTTTAAGTTTTGCTTGTATAATTTATCTATTTGTGTATGTAGACTTCAATTACAATACATACTATATTGCCGAAAGTTTTGGGACACCTGCCTTTACATGCACATGAAATTTAATGACATCCTATTCCTAATCCGCAGGGTTTAATGGAGTTTGCCCACCCTTTGCAGCTATAACAGGCTTTCCACAAGGTTTAAGAGTGTGTTTATGGATTTATGGTTCCTTTTACTGCAATTAAGGGGCCAAGCCCAACCCCTGAAAAACAACACAACACCATAACACCCTCCACCAAACTTTACACTTGGAACAATGCAGTCAGACAAGTACTGTTCTCCTGGCAACCGCCAAATCCAGACTCGTCCACTGGATTGCCAGACAGATAGGTTTTATCTGTAACTCCAGAGATCACATCTCCACTGCTCTAGAGTCCAGTGGCATTGCACATGGTGATGTAAGGCTTGGATGCAGCTGCTCAGCCATCTAAACCCATTCCATGAAGCTCTCTAAGCTCTGTTCTTGAGCTAATCTGAAGGCCACACAAAGTTTGAACTGGTCTGTAGCTATTGACACTGCAGAAAGTTGGCAACTTCTGCACACAGTGTGTGCCTCAGCATGCACTGACCCCGCTCTGTGATTTTACGTGGCCTACCACTTTGTGGCTGAGTTGCTGTTGTTCCAAATTGCTTCCACTTTGTTATAATACCACTAACAGTTGAAATTTCACAAATGGTATTATTGCACAGTTGGCAACCTATCACAGTACCATGCTTGAATTCACTGAGCTCCTGAGAGCCATTCTTTCACGAATGTTTGTAGAAGCAGTCTGCATGCCTAGGTGCTTGATTTTATACACCTTTAGCCATGGAAGTGATTGGAACACCTGAATTTAGTGATTTGGAGGGGTGTCCCAATACTTTTGGCAATACAGTCATAATGCATCTTTAAAGGCCATTTTCTGACAGTATTTTCAGATTTATGGAGAGATAAAGAGAGAAATCCAAAATCCCCTCAGTAAAAACCTTGTACTCTAATATGTTAACCAAATGAAATCAGTCTTTTTAACCTGGTTTAATACAGTGTTCAGATGTATTTTCTGGAAATGTATTCAAATTAGTGCACATTAAATATACTTCATTTGCGTATTTAAATATAACATTTCAGAAAACTTGTAGTGGGATAATGGGGTGTCTTGCCTTAAATGTCTAAGTAGCAAAAATCCCAACATCCACCAGTCAGTGCACAAATAACTTCTTGAAAGTTCAAAAGGTTCAAATCCAAAGCTCAGTAGTTCAGCTGCAAAAAAAGTTAACATCTACTAACATACGCCCAGCTTATGTCTTAGTGTACCTTTAGCCTTTTTTCGCTGCAGCATGGAAAGTTGGTCTAAGCTAAGCTGCAAAGCTGGTCAAAGCTGCAGCAGTTCATTAAGCAGAGAACACAGGCCAAAGAAAGATGCTGAGTGAGCTGCTGTAACCCCCACGGCCACACGCCTCTCCAGACAGATGCCCAAAAGGAGAGAAAGTGCCCGCCTCTGCATCGCTGTCTGAATAGTTTAATACAGAGCTCAGCTCTTTGTTGACACTATTTCTGTCTACACAGAGTGCCAACTTCAGAAGTAGGAGTCTGACAAAGATGTTACATGGGTATTGTGGAGCATGCATAATGCACTGATCTACATCCAAGCTACACGTTCTAACACGTATGCATTGATTAAAGCCTTTCTGAATCTTACAGTACAAAATGTGCAAAGCAAATGGAAATTATGTTGCTTCTGAAGTAGCAGTGAGAATTCAAGTTGAATGTGAAGGAGAATGCAATTGACCACACATCTGTTAAAGTCTATATTAATGTGCTTTAAAGAATTAAAAATTCATAAAAAAATGGATGAAAAAGGATTCAAAAACACCATAAGGATCAGTTTTTGCTGAACGCACAAAGTGCGTTTTTGCTGTTAAAGTTGATCTTCTTTTATCTTGAGCACCATGTTTTATTAATGCTGCATCAAGCGAGAGAGACGTAACAAAATATGTGAGCGCAAAAGTTAAAGGAGACTGTCTAGCATTCTAACATTGAAAAACAATGGAAAAGAAGCACAATGGAATGAAAAAACCTGTTCTATGTGAATGGCCCCTAATCATGAAAGTAGTCCATTCAACTTGCTTTTCTGAAATCTGTGAGTTGTTATTGAATCAGTGAGATGTATTAATCCACATTTTTGTGAACTGTAACAATGAATTGAAAAAAAAGCTTATATAGGTTAAAAATAGGTTTGAAACAATCTTCAGCACATAATTGTTCCACACCGTTTGTCATTAATGAGTGTATTTACATGCACGCTCTTAAACCAATTATGGTTAATATGCAGAGTAAATGCATTATACTGCTTTCCTTTAATGGTCATAAACAGCTTAAAGGGTTAGTTTACCCAAAAATGAAATGTATGTCATTAATGACTCACCCTAATGTGGTTCCACACCTGTAAGACCTCCGTTCATCATCGGAACACAGTTTAAGATATTTTATATTTTAGTCCCAGAGCATATGCAGTCAATGCCCTTTACTGTCCATGTCCAGAAAGGGAATAAAAACATCATCAAAGTAGTCCATATGTGACATCAGTTAGTTGATTAGAATCTCTTGAAGCGTCGAAAATACATTTTGGTCCAAAAATATCAAAAACTATGATTTTATTCAGCATTGTCTTCTCTTCCACGTTCCTCCGAAAAGATTCAAGCGGTGTGAATCGATCAATGATTCGGGTCGCCAAATGTCACGTGATTTCTGCAGTTCAAATCGCGTCAAACCGCCAAACTGCTGAAATAACGTGACATTGGCGACCCACAGCATTGATCGATTCACTGATTCATTAACCGTTTGAATCTTTTTGGAGACACACAGAAGAGAAGACAATGCTGAATGAAGAAATTCATAGTTTTTGATATTTTTGGACCAAAATGTATTTTCGATGCTTCAAGAGATTTTAATCAACCAGCTGATGTCACATATGGACTACTTTGATGATGTTTTTATTCCCTTTCTGGACATGGACAGTAAAGTGGGCATTGACTGCATATGCTCTGGGACTAAAATATAAAATATCTTAAACTGTGTTTCGATGATGAACGAAGGTCTTACGGGTGTGGAACCACATTAGGGTGAGTCATTAATGACATCAATTTAATTTTTGGGTGAACTAACCCTTTAAGCATAAACTGATTGGCATGGCTAGAGGTTTGCCCATTGATCATTTCGTCCCGATATACTCTGATATACTCACAACAAAGTTCTTTTTCGTTCTTCACATTGGGGTAAAAAGAAGTTTGAAATACTTGAGTAACGATAGACTGTTATTGAAAACATCCTGACACCTCCCACACTGCTGAGACTGGTGTTTAGATGAATATGCTAATATTTGCTTTTCTTTTAATAAAAAAACCCCCCCAAAATTATAGTGGTGAGAAAATAGTAGTTAAGAAAGCATCTGATCATAGTGATGTGGGCATTTGCACAAGCTCTGCAATTCGGCACTACACTAAAGTCATGTTTGTATATAAATTCATACAATACATACTTTAAAAGCAAGCAGATTAACATTATTAAACATAAAAAATGTGTCTGTGTCTCTTTCAATTAAAATGACAACTTAATTTTCTACTATAAAGCGGCCCTTCAATGTGTTCTTACTTGTGTTCAAACTTGAGGATTTCCCCGTAGAAGGTGGAGCCTCAAAGCTACACCTACTTATTACATAATCACCCTGGACTAATGGCAGTTTGAAAGTGATTGCCAGGATGGATTCTGATTGGCTGTCATTGTTTTTATTGTTTATTAGCTGGAAAAAAATTTATCTGAAATTGATTGCTGTTTTTGTTATAGTTGTGGTGTGGATTTATTATAGTGAGCCTTAAATGAAACTCTGTGAACCAGGCTGCTCACCTGTATCCCAGATCCCGGCTCTGCTGTACCATATGTAAAATGTAGGATTCGCGGCTTGTGCCCGTCAGTCCCGGGAGCAGCAGCACAGTGGGTCGCGTGGACTGGTCCGGGTGGGACGCGCTGTCATCATTGTCAAACCAATCCAGAGAGATCTGGCCTCCATCTGGTGCTCTAATGAGCTCACTGCCGGACATAGAACAAAGAGAAGCAGCTTAATTTTGCCAGAGGAACATTCAGTGAAACGGTGGAATTGTGTGTTAATACTAGCTTAAGTCCTCATAAATAATATAAAGAGAGAAACTGTTACAGGGACTCAACTAATAAAGTACCACGGTAGTGCAGTGGTAGTATGGCCATTCATATCACACCACAGGGGCCCCTTAAGCCACTCTGGATTGGATACAAAATAATGTGCTTTTGTTCTTGTCAAATTGCCTTTTACATTATGAAAACAGTTTGTGCTTTCATAATGCAAGCAAATTTTAAATGCTTAAACACGTAAAACAACCTTTATCTGGGTTCTGAACATATACATTTAGAGTAAAGGAGATCCTGGTCCTGAGATATGACTATCAAACTAATTTGTTCGTTGTTGTTTGAGTGCATTATATATATATATATATATATATATATATATATATTGTATATACCTAATTAAAAATGTTTAATTAAAAGAAAGAATAAAGAATAATTGGTGTAAATCACCAATTTCCAGTACATTAGGCAATGTGGTACAATTTTAACAATATGAATTTCTGAAGTGGTTGTACATAAAACATAATATCATATTTTACACATTTATGAATATGTATTGCATCATTTTTAGTTATTTGGAATTGATGTGGTGATCAGTATCAGGTCTAAAGCCAAAGTCAGTCTGCAGTCTGGCACATTCCACATAGCCTCATCCCACCTGTGCTCTGAGCTGACATCACTTCCCATGCTGGACCGTAGTTTGGCTCCAACCAATTTCAATGATTTCAATGATTAATGTTGTTGTTGGCATGAGCATCAGTTATTGAAAAACCAAATTGGTCAATTTCTAATATACTGATCAGGCATAATATTATAACAGGTAAAGTTAAATAATAAATAAAAATAACACTGATTATCTCTTCAACATGGCACCTTTTATTGAGTTGGATATATTAGGCAGCAAGTGACCTCAAAGTTGAAGCGTTAGAAGCAGAAAATATGGGCAAGCGTCAGTCAGGTTTCCCCCACTGAAAGCACCAAGCACATGAGCAACCTAGCTGGACCATGGAGCAATAGAAGAAGTTCATGTTTTCTTTTACATCACATGGATGGCCAGGTTCATGTGTGACGCTTGGGGAACACATGACACCAGGATGCACTATGAGAAGAAGGCAAACCATACGGAAGCACTGTGATGTTTTGGGCAGTGGTCTGCTGGGAAACTTTGGGTTGTACAACCTACCTAAGCATTTTTGCAGACCATGTACAGAAACTGTATACCCTGGTGGCTGTGGCCTCTTTTAGCAGGATAATGTGCCCTGCCACAAAGCAAAAATGGTTTCAGGAATGATTTGAGAAGCACAACAATGAGTTTGCGGTGTTTACTTGGCCTCCAAATTCCCCAGATCTCAATCCAATCGAGTATCTGTCGGATGTGCTGAACAAAGCCCGGTCCATGGAGGCCCAACCTCGCAACTTACAGGACTTAATGGATCTGATGCGGGAAGTTGGTCATAATGTTATGCCTGGTCGGTGTATATTCCATATATGATATTGCTGGAACCTTTATGAAACATTGCTTACGTGTTACAGCATTTATAAGTGATTTGGATAAAGCCATTTATAAAGAAATTAATACTTTTAATTCAGCAAGTAAATACATTTGTAATGTTACAAAAGATTTGTATTTCAAATTAATAAAATAAAACAGTTATATTCATCAAATAAATTTCAAGGTTTCCACAAAAAATATTAAGTAGCACAACTGTTTTCAACATTCATAATAATACATGTTTATTAAGCATATTAGAATGATTTCTGAAGGATCATGTGACACTGGAGTGATAATGCTAAAAAAATGCTAGGGTCCTGTCACCTTGATAAGTCTTTTTCTTAGTTTATGTGTTTGTGTGAGCGTAAAGGGGGTCGCACACCAGACGCGAAGCTCGGCGGCGCTCGGCGGCGCGCCACGTCTTTAAAATTCGAACACATTGTTTTCAATGAGTGTACGCACACCGGTGGCGGCATTCTGCACCTGTCCGCGGCGACTCAGGAAGTTGTTCTAAATCCTGCCGCGCCACAGAGCGCCATTTCAAGGCTTTATATTAAAAGTATATTATCGTTAAGGTATACTGATTTCAACCTTTGCTACAAGACACATTTGTTTTACATTCTGAGTTCAACAGCTTGAATAAAGTCTAAATATATTTTGGGGAAATGTATAATAAACGTAGCCTTTTAAAATGTGCGCGTCCGGTGTGCGATACCTGAGACGCTGCGTGGCGCGCCGCCGAGCTCCGCGTCCGGTGTGCGACCCCCTTAAGGCTTTGTGGTTGTTCTCTGGACTGTGCGCTCTTATGTCTTGAATGTTCAGTACATGGTGTATGGATCCTGACACTTGGCTGGGTTCTGTTTCTGTGTCAGGGTCCTGACATCCATGCTCCATGCACTTCTGTCTTGTGTCTTATTTTCTGTTTGGGCACATGGCGGATGAGCCTGTTTGTCTGCCATGTGCTCTTCTGTCAGTCTTGTCTTGTATGTGTGTGTGCGTGTTCATGTTTTTTCTATCCCAGTGGGGATCTCAACCTGAATCTACACAGACTCATGGGGACTCGTGTCACTGTGGGGACCTAAATTAAGGTTTTCCCCATGAGGATATAAGCTTTTAAATCATACAGAATGAGTTTGTTTTGAAATTGTAAAAGTTTTGTGTAATGGGTAGGTTAGTGTAAGGGGATAGAATATAAAGCTACAGTATATAAAAAAAGATGTCTAAGAAGAGTCCCCACAAAGATAGTAATCCAGACATGAGTGTGTATGTGTGTTTGTGAGAGCACACGACTTCTGTCATGTTTGTTTTGCCATGTGCATTTTGCACAAAGCTTTTTGTTTATTTCTGTGTGTCATGTTCTCTTCTGTCAATCTTTATTCTTGGCCCCACCCTCTTCTTACCTGATTATTGGTTAACGTGCCCCACCTGCTCTTCCTCTTTACCCTTCTGAATTTCTTCCTTACTTAGGGTATGTTTGCACGACAACAATGTGCTAAAAACAGATGACAACGTTGTCAAAATGATTCCCGTTCTGCGGGATCTGTGAAAATGACTAAAAAGGCTGTATTATGCATTCCAGGCCAATAGTTGGCGATGTCACTTTGTCAAGAAACACCCTGCGAACACGTAATACGCATGTTTATGACATCACCGCTTTCACTTAGAAACATTTTTTAGGACCCTAAAACACCACTGTTGTGTAAATAAGTGGCCAAAACCATTTTCCGTTTATCCGTAGTGTAAACATACCCTTATTCTCCTTTTGTACTCTGGCCTGTGCCAGATCTTCATTTATGTTCCTCGCGTGGAAGCCTTGCTCCAGTCCTACTGCCTATGGCTGTTTTCCCCCCTATTGGAGAGGTTTAAGTTGAGTTTTATTTATTTTTGGATTAAATAAAGCCCTTCAAAGCTCTCTGCGCCTGAGTCCTCAAAATTCTTGACCCACACCTGACAGAAAATTCAGCTTTGTCATCACAGGAGTAAATTACATTTCAAAATACAGAAAACTGTTATTTTAAATCGGAATAATATTTGACAATAGTAATGTTTTACAGTATTTTTGATCCAATAAATGCGGCCTTGGTCAGCATGAGAGAACCGTTCAAAAACATTTAAAAAAACGTACTGACCCAAAATTTCGAACGGACCACATGAGATGTACACAAATGTACTGATTTTAAACAAACACTTATTTGACTGTATATATACTGTATATATTAGTTACTGTAGGTTAAATTTACCTGATATTATTCATGAATAGTGTATTTACAGTGGATGGACTCATCTTACATTGTTTTATTTGGCCTCATCATGACTCTGCTGGAAGAGGAGATCTCAGCTGGATCTCAGAGGCAGATTCCTCAGAGGCACTGTGGAGAGAATCTATGTCAAAGGGCTCTCGTGTAGTCTTACAGAAGAGATGAGCCAGCTCTATGCTCAAACCAGCTTTCTCAGAGACGAGACAGACACGTAATGCTGGTATGTAATTTCAGAGTGATCATTAAAAATGCACTCGGTCTGTCCACAGTCAGTGCCGTCAAGAACGGCCCGCGTTTCAATGTGGGAACGTTTTTTTATAGACGTGTAAATCCCACCTTTCAAAATGCCAGACAGTGAGAGACCAATCTGGCAAAGCGCTTCCCAATGACAAACTATATTTAAAAATTAAATATAGTGCTTATATCTTTAATGCTTTTTAAATATCTTACTCTCTAACTAAATTGAGCTGAGCTAGGCACTAGGGCTGCACGATGTTTGTGGAAAACCAAATTCAAATTTTTCTGATATAAACTGCACAATTTGGCTAAAAAGTTATAAAGTTATATTATTTTATGATGATGATAATGATGATTATTATTATTACTATTATTATTATTATTAAATAAAAAATATTAAACAACATGGGAAATATTAGTATTGTAATAAATACAAATATAAAAAATATTTTATTTTACATTTACTACTTTTACTAATATTTGTCGTAATATATGTCTTAATTATAAGATGTAAACGTGTAAATGAACACAGTGCAGCGCTTCACTCTGAAAAACACAGTGCATATTTTTATATTTAAATTGTAGCCTTTGCGATTTGATAATTGCATCAAGCCATACACTAAGCCATATCATGATTCTGATTTTATATGTGATTTTTCAGCCCTAAATGACACTATTGTCTTCTGTACAGCTGCTTTACAGCTGAAATTAAGTTAGTTTCATAATTGAAGAAATGTGTCTAGACAATTTTTATCCAGCTGATGAATGATAAAAACACTGACAGCCAGTCAGAGTCCATCTGCTGTAACACGTTTAGGTGTGGATGCTAATATAGATATCTTTATATTTATCGTTCTTGGTGTGAACGGGCCCTAACAAAGCCTTGCCTCATATACTTCTAATGTAAGTGCTGTACTGTAAACACAACTACTTTGCATTAGTAAATACTATCTGGACAGTGGACCTAAAATAATTTGTTGCATTTACAACTTTCTTTAGTGTGTAATGTTGCTGTTTAAGCATCAAAAAGGTCTGCAAAGTTATTCTCTATAAAATTTATCACTGTTTTCCTGAAATGCCTTGATTATAGACATTCAGGAAATTACACAGTAATTCCCGCCCAAGGCATATGCAAAAAAGAAGGGGTGGGGCCTGGTTGAGTTGCGTTAGTAGTGTGTTGTTGTCACCATGTCCTAGAAATGCAGTTTTTCCACCCCGAATGTATCGAATTGATATATCAAAACTGTCGCCATTGTTAGTGTTTCCACCTGAGAAGCTGAAACTCACGGTCATGGTAAGGGGCGTGTCATCTCCGCAAACACGCTCGAAGTGGTTGACCAATCACAACACACTGGTCCAGCCGACCAATCAGAGCACATTACGCTTTTCGGAAGGAGGGGCTTCATTGAGACAGGAACTAAACAGAGCGTTACTGACAGAATGGGAAGAGAGGTGCTGAAACAATGTAAAATATGTGAACAATAAAGCGTTTTTTGAACATTCAAGCATGAAAACGTATTCTACTAGACCCTAAAAACAAAATCAAAACTTTATAAAAGGGCTTAATATGGCCTCTTCAAACACAAATTTCTTTATTAGACAATAAATCTGACTAGAATCCTCAAATATCGCTGGTATCTGATATATCCCGTTTAGATCTGCATTCCCAGGACATTCTGTTTCCCAAACAGAAGCTCCAATTTCACACCTGACTACATGGCATTGAAGCTTGGCAGTGGTGTGAGAGACACCAGTGGGTTTCGGCAGATGACATCACACACAAGAGCAATTCAGTGTGTCCCAGCACGCATCACACCCTTGGCCCTTCCTTGCTAATGGGAATGCGCAGCTGCTGGGACGGTCAAACTCAGACGCCCTTGACTTAAAACACCCTGTCCTCGATCATTCCATACAAACAGCAGGATCTGTAAGCAGATTTGCTCACTCTAACACATGTGCGTCTCACACACCAGCCGCATATTGAGACGGAGGCAACGGATTAGCTATCGATTCCAATCCTGTTAAAAGCATTTCAGGTGACGACTCGAACAGAACAATGGATGCTTTTGTTTGAGTTAGCATGCATTTTCTCTGAATACTTAGCAGAAATGCACAGCATCTGATTTATCCTCTAAAATGGTTCAATGACTGATATACTGCAGCGCTGAATCGGTTTTAGCCAAATCAGTAAATGATAGATTTTACCCTGCAATAAACATGCCGCCATCCAAACACTAACATACTTCGCCAACAAAACGTTTAAGCAAGTGTTGACTAGTTTTTAAGTGAATGTTCAACAAATCTCAGATGCTTCAATCAAAAACTGCACCTTTAAATCTAAAATGGATGATCTCACAAAAAAATTCAAGAAATATTTGGATTATATTTCACTCCAAAATCAAAATATAACAGTAAGACCTTTTTTAAAACAATTTTATAAATGTAAATAATGAGTAATATTAATTAACAACATGTACTTGCTATAAGGTTAGGAATATGGTTTGTGTTTAAGGTAGGAATATGGTTTGTGTTTAAGGTTAGTTTCCTGCAATTGTGTCATGCAAATTTCCATGCATAATTTAATGTTAATACCACAGTAAATACATGTAATGTGTAACAAGCACTCTAAAATAAAGTACAATTACATACTTACAATTTTGCATACATTTTTAATCAACATGGAAAATATTAGTATTGCAATAAATAAAAATATAAATACAAATGTATTTTATTTAACTTGTGCAACTTTTACCAATATTTGTCTTAATTATGAGCTGTAAGCGTGTAAATGAACACAGTGCCGAGCTTCACTCTGAAAAACACACAGTTCATATATTTATTTAATTAAATTGCAGCTTTTGCAATTTGATAATTGCACTTAGCCATACAATAAGCCATATCGTGGTTTTTATTGAAATCACAATAAAATAAAGTTCTATTAAAATTGTGAAAAAGCAAAAGTTATATCTAAAATCTAAACTTGCATTTTTATTTTGTCCTCATACGTTTTAATTGATCTTAACATTTTTATCTTTATTTAACTTAAAACTATCATGTAATCTCAATTTAAATATTTTTAGTAGTGGAAACTTGGCTAGCTTTAACTAGCTAATTCAATAAATGCTACCTTGCTAATTGGTGACACAATGCTTTGGTAGCATTAGAATTGCACTTGCTGAATGAGTAGAGCAATACATTTAACATATATCTGTTCTCAAACTATGGTAACCCCCCAAAAAGAAAAAAAGAAATGTAACAGAATGTTTATATGAATTTATATAACAATTAATTTTAGCATTTACTCTCCCTTTTGAGTTTCATGGCAAAGCATGCTGGGAAATATAAATCCCAGCCCAGTTTCAGTCAAAGTTCATAAAATTCAAAACAATGAAACTCAAATTCAGATTACTTAAAATGTGTTAGTTTTGAGAACTCAAAATATAAGGAAAAAAATAATAATAATCATAAAAGTTAATTTGATTGAACTAATTTGTTTAATTTGAGTTGGCGCTACTCAAACCAATTAATTATGCTGAGTGTTAGGGTTTACAGTGTAACAAATACTGTATCACATAATTTTGATTTTGCTTTACATTACAGTAATAAAAAGGACATTTAATATGAGTAATATGAAAGTTATGTAATGATATATTATATAGTTATAAGTTATATTGTGCAGAATGTCTTGATTGTTATAGAAAACAATGTCCACATGGCACAGGCAAAACAATTAATAATTTTTTAATGTTGTGTTGGTAGACATGGCAGCCATTTTGGACTTTATTTGTAGTAGGACATGATTAATTTATTTCACAAATGAAAGATATATGATAAAGGGATATTATATATATATATAATAGGATGGTCACAGGGATAAAGCTAATAGTAATCAGTTTTCATGTGTTCCTTTTATAAACTACAAAATATTTTAATGCTCCTAGTATGGCTGGAGTCTCATGAGTGTGCATGATTTTAAAATATGTACCATTAATTTACTTACTGAATGCACGGAAATAAGAATTTGCCATAAGAATTTGAGTCAAATAGAACTTTTTTATCTTTTTGATTATGAGGTGAAATATGACGCTCTACGGTCATTTTATTGAATTGAAGTGCAACCAAAGCATGCTTACATTACATGCCATCATCAGAACAGGAAAAGGAAAGTTCAAGCTGGAACACTGTCTTTCTCTTTTTATATTGCTGAGAACAGGCATATTCTGAGCATAAGAGCTACTCTCTACTGCATCAGGCAATCACTGAAATGAAAGCTGAAATAAGCTCTCTGATCATCTACCAAGGGTACTTGTATATGTAAAATAAGGCAAAACATATCTTCAAGTGGAGAAACGATGGCAACTTCAGCATAAATGTGAAACCTGCACTGATTTTGAATCACCAAAGTTCAGTGCAAATCTTCATTTGCTGCCCGGCACTGAAACACTTAAGAACCACTTCCTCTGATATCAAGTCTGATATTTAAATGGCTGTAAGATGCCAGAGTAATACTTATCATCCATTACCAATAATTGTCCATTTCTTAGAATGCATTTATTGGCTTTGTAGAGTTAAACAGTCATCCTGCCACATTCACAGCATGAAATACATTTTGACTGTGAGGGAAATGGACTCACTTTCTGTAGCTGACCCAAGGCTTTGCAGTCACGAAGGGTCTGAGCAGCGTTTGAACTCGACTCTCCCAGCACCAGAACGTGGGGTAGTACGTCTCTGAGACCACAGGGCATTGGTCTCTCAGGAACTGTTGAAACTTTTTCCCTCCAGCTATCAGTATGGGTTTCTGCAAAAAGCATGAGATTTTGATTTCAAAATAAAACAATGGCACTGGCATATTTTAAGATATACCAGTGAACGTTGCTTTTAGTTAAAACAGCATTAACATGCATTTTAGTCTGGGATTAGTCTGTGAAACTGGAATATATAACTAATAACTGCTTTACTTTTTTATCCGAATTTTGATCCTGATACATAATGCCTTTTTAAACATCTTTTTAGTATAATAACAATCATGATATTATATAATACATATTACATTACAATTCTATATGAATATAAAAATACAATAATGATAATAATATTTTTATGTAGTATTATTATAATTGTTTTGTATTGTTTTTTAATAAAATAAATATAATAAAATTGTGATATATTCAAATAATAAAAAAATTGCAAAATAATTTAACTATATACTTTTGTATGTGTGCAATTCAGACACACAAACACACAAACACACACATTTTCATCATTTCACATATTTCATCAGTGTTTGAAAGAAGCAAACACCTTAGCATACGTTTTGAGGTAGTGATGCATATGTTCAATGGAAAGATGCTCTTATGGCAATATTCATCCCCGTGCATATCTTTTAAAATGCCGACGAGAGAGCGAACGTGATCCTTTTGTCAAATTAAAGCTTTAATACATAAACAAGGCGCATTATGACACTAATATACGCTATGCACACGTGTAGGACTACATCATGCGGATTGAGAGAATACTGACAGGACTAAAATGACGTAATAGCCTACAGCCCCTTGTATTGTGACATCATTTGCCGGCAGTTCGCGTGCACTGAATGACCCTGTCAACCGCTGCAAATATGACCCAATCACGTGCACGAGCATCCGATTCTGTAAGAGTGTAAATGAATGTGGACGCTACCGACTCCGATATACGGTCACCTTACCTTGGCCACAGAGATCAGGTAGTAGCAGGCATAAGCGGCGCTGAATCCAAGCACTAATGATAGTCCAACCCCAGAGCCGAATAGCTCGACTTTAACTTGGTTTTTGAGGTAAAGTGAAAGGTCACTCGAAAATACATTAAAATTAAGCTCCGGTGAGATCATTGCCCTATAAACCCCACGGTCCCGGCTACTGAGAAGCTTGGGCTGCTGATGAATTAAAGGATGCGGGTCCAAATGCAAAGGTGAACGGAGACAGCACTTTAAATACGGGAGATTGATGGCGCTCTGTGAAGCAAGTGCTACCCAGAGAAATGCAGAGCCGGTAGATAGGAAACAGAAGGAAGTCGAAGGGGGCGGGGCTTACGACTCGGCACTTCTTGTTCTTGGTATGATTGGGTTGCGTCAATGTCCATTTAAAGTCACACAGTAACGTTAGATGTAAAGTGGTCGAAAACGACATATATTATATAAACAGTTTTTGTTTATTGACAATTAGGCTATCATACAACATTATAAAACGTAACACACACACACACACACACACAGAGAGAGAGAGAGAGAGAGAGAGAGAGAGAGAGAGAGAGAGAGAGAGAGAGAGAGAGAGAGAGAGAGAGAGAGAGAGAGAGAGAGCAGGGGTGATAACGACATCCCCCCCCCCATTTTTTTTGTTTTGTTTTTTTGTTGTTGTTTTTTTTTGTTGTATTTATTCTGTCCTGGTCTCACAGTAAAACCGTAAATGTTGGTTAATTCGTGTATCCATATATTATTCTCAAGGATTGTTTGGGAAGCCATGTAGATTTTCAAACCACCAAAAATAAAAATATTACAATTTACCAAATAGCCAAGTCAATGCAATGCCAAAATAAATGCAAAACAGTTTACTTTAGGGTCATTAAAACAGCTGGATACAATCCACAATGTAACGGCGTCACGTGATACGTGTTACTGTAGGCAACGTAGAAGCAAAATAACCAATCAGAATCGTTTGTGGGTGCATGATTGGACATTATTTCTATGCGCATTTTGCTGGGACGACTGCTTGCTTGAGCGAATTTCCACTTGCGTGTCAGGGAACAGGCTCTGATATATGAGAATTTGAACAGCGATGTTCTGAAATGTTCATATTTCATCAAGAACCTTTTGAATGCAAGGATGCGGGCCGGCTTAGCGGTCAATGTAAGAATCCTATGCTGTGGTCTTGCTAATGAATATTAATTAGGGTACGTGAGTGGACAGTTAAGGAAGGTTACTTAGCAACCCATGTCTGACCTAATTAATATTCGAGTGTCGTTCATAGTGTGCTTTTCCCGCTTTTTCCCAGTTTGACCTTACGGCCGGCTTAAAACAAGAGGTTTCTGCTATGTCTAACGTTATATAAACAGGCTTAACATCTGGTTTAGAGGACTGAAAAGCAGTAATATAATTAGATTGTTTGTAACTTTATTAACTAGTGAAACTAAGGTATATGGTAACAGAGAATGTTGAAAATAGAAAAAGCTGCATAATTGCGCCCTCTAGTGACGAGCGTTTAGTCAGTGTTGTTGTCTTTCTTTTTCTGTAGAATTTAAATGGTTATTTAACTTTTTCTCTACTTAACTGAACTATCTTTTTCCTCTGCAGTGTTCGTATATAAGTATTTTTGGAACAGTCTTTTCATCGTAGAAATAAATCAAGCCTAACTTAGCAGCTCGAGCTGTGATGACGCGTTTCATGCGTGTTATAGTGCATTAATGTTGCTTTTAATACATTTATTTCAATAAAAGTATAAAATGTAAATTTAATTTAGCGAAGAAAATAAAAAGGACAAAAGTTTAACCCTTTTAAAGAAATAAATGACAAGATAGAATAATACATTAGGCTATTACAATATTACTACAAGTATGATATTAGGCAACAAGTACTGTGATTCTTTATATTAAGTATTACAAGTATCTAAAATGATCTGGAATTCGATAGAGATTCAATATCTGAAAATGAAATGTTTTAACGGTTTTATTTTACATTTATAAATGGAAATTATTGAACAGAAAGCAAAAAAAAAACATCTTAAACATTATTTTAGGAAAAGGAAAATTTGAGATTTTGTGCTACATTGTTACATGGTAAATGTTTTATTGAACAGTTTGTCAATAAATCATATTTAATCCTTATTTCGCTATTATTTGTGGACAAAAATAAATATTGTATTTTCCTACTGCTGACTGGAATGTTACCTTGTGTCTCACACATAGGTCTCAGGTCTCAACCTAGTGAGCTGCCTTATGCCTACAGTTTGCCTACATAGGCATTAATAGGTGCGTTCCGACTGTTTAAATAAAAATTAACACACAAATTATTTTGCACAAAATCCTTCTAAAAATTCTCGAAGGCGTGAAACATCACTAAATTAGCGCACAGATCTAATACCCGTCAATGGTGTCTAGCTAGGAAGGTCACTGACTCACTAGGTTTTGAG